>NW_025767523.1:4805000-5050000 GCF_003918875.1 Haliotis rubra
AACACCTGCAATGTTTCATTTTGTAGGAGTATAATGGGTTAACAATTACTAAATATCATGAACTACAGGCAGCTACCGTTAACCCTTGCAGACAGTGGCTTTTTGTCCTGTCATGAAGGACGTTGGGCTTGATGTTGTTTGGTAAGAAAGGGTTAATCAATCCTAATGCACACATAGGAAGACTTCCATTAAATTGATCCAGTGAGGAAGGGCTGTTTTTTTTATTGACATCTTCGTATCTGTTTTCATTCAAGGGCATGTGTTTTCTTGGATGGAAGGATGAGAATATGTAATCATTTCTACAATTCACAAGGAAACATATTGGTAATATAAAAAATCTAATCAGCGTTCTAAGTTTAACTTGTCTCCTGAAACAAAACTCAAATACTACCTGAAAGGAGCATTCATGTTTCAGACTATTTTAAAGCAGACAGATTCTAAGCCCATGATCACGTAGATCAATGAATTATGATAAAACTGACAGTAAAATAAATAAAAACAAATGGATTTCTGAGGTGAAAATAAAATGACAAAAGGCACGATGTTAAAGGTGTTTTTGTGTCCAAAATTTAAGTAAACCTAAATAACATTTTGACATTTTGGAGACTGTAATTCCTTTTTAACAAAACTTGCGCTAGGAGGTGTTAAAAGCCCTTTGAAGAGTTGAAAGAAAGTTTGATTTAAAAGTTAGGGTTTGCAATAAAAACACGGTAATATATATTGTGAAGCACATGTCTGAAACACGAAGCCAGATGCATAAGAAAGGGTTTAGGTTGTCCCTGATCCTTTAGATGGTGAGCGCTCTATTAGCGTGATGGGGCCTCGGCACGTGGTCACACTGTTCGCCCTCCCGCCATAATGACAAAAAAGCATGCATGTTTAAATTGGAGATTTCGGTCTTCTTATGAAGGTTTAACTGTAACAGGGCTGCAAAGAAAGGCTCTAAGCCTTCCGTTCAACTTCTAGGTGAAATATTTTGTGTCAAATTTCATCAATATTTGCAAGAAGAGTTAACTCTACACCAGCAGCCGAGGAACATTCAATGATTTGGTATTCAGGATGATAAGGCATAATTTACTGGATCAGTGTTGATTCAACTTGCAGGCTTGTTTTGAGATTGCTTTTCGGTGTTGAATGTTTAAAAGTGAATTTCACAGTGTATTGGTTTATTTAATTCAGCTTACTAGCGTGCACGTTTTGCGGAAAAAAAGGCTGGAAAGAATTAGCATGTGAGAAGATTGTTAAATGTTGTTTTGAAAATATGGACTATGTTTGTGAAAATGGTTTATGTGTATTAACTAGACGAATCAACTAAGTAGTAATTGATCGCACTCGAAATCAAACAAATGAATGTTTTATTAAGGGGAGCTGTGGGTGTATAATTATATGATGATATTTACTATGTAGTCACTTACAAATGTTGCAATATTTACATTCAGATTTCATTTGAATTCCAAGGCAAAGAGTTGAATTTTTCTTTGAACTGCTAATTACAAGGATGTAGGTCCCACAACATAAACCCAAGAAGGATCTAGGCTCCACAACATAAACCTAAGAAGGATCTAGGTTCCACAACATAAACCCAAGAAAGTTGTAGCTATTACAAATATAAACCCCAAAAGGATGTAGCTCCCACAACATAAACCCAAGAAGGGTGTAGACCCCACAACTTAACCCAAGAAGGATGTAGACTCCACAACTAAACCCAAGAAGCATGTATGTCCCTCAACATAAACCCAAGAAGCATGTACCTCCCACAACATAACCCCAAGAAGGATGTTACTCCTTCAACATAAAACCCAATAAGGATGTAGCTCCCACAACATAAACCCAAGAAGGATGTATCTCCCACAATATAAACCCAAGAAGCATGTAGCTCCCACAACATAAGCCCAAGAAGCATGTAGCTCCCACAACATAAACCCAAGAAGGATGTATCTCCCACAATATAAACCCAAGAAGCATGTAGCTCCCACAACATAAGCCCAAGAAGCATGTACCTCCCACAACATAACCCCAAGAAGGATGTTACTCCTTCAACATAAAACCCAATAAGGATGTAGCTCCCACAACATAAACCCAAGAAGGATGTATCTCCCACAATATAAACCCAAGAAGCATGTAGCTCCCACAACATAAGCCCAAGAAGCATGTAGCTCCCACAACATAAACCCAACTCCTTTAACATAAAACCCAATAAGGATGTATCTCCCACAATATAAACCCATGAAGGATGTAGCTCCCACAACATAAACCCAACTCCTTCAACATAAAACCCAAGAAGGATGTATCTCCCACAACATAAACCCAAGAAGGATGTAGCTCCTTCAACATAAAATCCAAGAAGGATGTAGCTCCAACAACATAAACCCAAGAAGGATGTTTCTCCCACAACATAAACCCAAGAAGGATGTAGCTCCTTCAACATAAAATCCAAGAAGGATGTAGCTCCAACAACATAAACCCAAGAAGGATGTATCTCCCACAATATAAAACCGAAGAAGGATGTATCTCCCACAATATAAAACCCAAGAAGGATGTAGCTCCCACAACATAAACCCAAGAAGGATGTGGCTCCTTCAACATAAAACTGAAGAAGGATGTAGCTCCCACAACATAAACCCAAGAAGGATGTAGCTCCCACAACATAAACCCAAGAAGGATGTAGCTCCCACAACATAAAACCCAAGAAGGATGTAGCTCCCACAACATAAACCCAAGAAGGATGTAGCACCCACAACATACACCCAAGAAAAATGTAGGCCCCGCAACATAAACGCCAAAAAGAGTTAGGCCCCTCAGTGATGCCATTGAAGGCATGGCATACAGTTCTAGCATATACAGACCAATCTAAAGTGTTTGATCCATGTCAGGTGACATTTATTGTGATATGTTCCAAGTTTTATATTATGTGTTTCCATCAGTTCAGCATAAACACTCGCCTCCGTCCACAGCTTCCCTCACAGCTTATTGTGCTGGGATAAGTTCAGTAAAGTTCACAACCACTTGTCACTGTTAACAATGCTGGAACAAGCATTGCTGTAAATGTCATATAAGCTGTCTTCACAATTGATCATTATCATTGCGTGTTGTTTCCGTGGACAGTGTTGGTGGGCTTTGTCGCATAAACAACTATTTTGATTACGCTGTGTTTTTTTCTGCCCATTATGATCATTAGGAACTCAATAGCGTAGAAGCATGTACATTTGTCATTCATATTTGTTTGTCAAATGATTTTTGTGGCGAAAGGTTCAGGGGTCTTTTTTTTTCATAATATAGCAGTTGTACTCACACCAGCTATAAATGGTTTGTTGATTACTTCAGTGCTTACAGGACACACCGTTTATTTATTTGGCATTGGCATTATAAAATACAAATGTTTTAAGTCAATGTTTTTAGCATTCTCTTTCAACAGAATTTTCAAAGTTGTCAGCCAGACTTGACTTTCAAATGCTTGACTTCAGAAGACAGTGAATGATTCACTGTCTTCTTGATACATGGGGCGGTGGGGTAGCCTTGTGGTTAAAGCGTCCGCTCGTCACGCCAAAGACCCGGGTTCGAATCCCCACATGGGCACAATGTGTGAAGCCCATTTCTGGTGTCCCCTGATATTGCTGGAATATTGCTGAAAGCGGGTGTAAAACCATACTCACTCACTCACTCACTCTTGATACATACCATTTTATTTGTAGACAATGTAACATGCAAATGTTATTAGTAGTTTTCTGCAGCACTCTCTTTCAACATAAGTCTCACGGCTGTAAGACAGACATTGCTCTCAAATACTGTGGTGTGAGACTGGACTGCCATGACGTCATGCTAGAATGCCAAAACATGACACTAGAATTTCACCCTCAAATTCAAGTCATGTTGGAAATACTGTGACACCATGCTAGAATGCTGTGACATCAACTTTTGATGCCATGTTATTGTCATGATGAAATACTATGACACCAGTCTTGAATGTCATGATGTCATGTTCATCATCGTATAAAGGTTGCGGGAAAGTTCTCCTGGATTATCAACGCCAGATAATCGTACATTGCCTGGAGAGTATCCAGAATGTTGTGACCACATCACTTGGCACCATTTATTACACCTATATTTTAAATTAACATTTGATTTCATAGTAATTTTTGTGTGTTTTGTATTCAGAAATCACAACCAGTTTAAGAAAGAGTGACCTAGGGCTCATGATTTTCCAGTCGAAGTGCTCGAATCGTGGGCTGTCAACCTTGTATGTTGCACTTGTATGAGTTTTACCATCTGTTCATTCACTACATGAGTATTTAATATATATTCAAACAAACCTCAGCATGGTTTGTCTGATCCAGTCCATATCTGGAACCTCTGGACCTCAAGCACCTGATAATCTTACCTTTCTGGGTGATACCAGGGCAGGACATGTTTATCTGTACACTAAACACCTGGTGTCATCAAGAATTTGCAGTAATCCATTCATACTTTTTCCTCTGTTTTTCTTATATGCCAGATGAAATCTGTTTTGTCAAATAATTGAAACTGGGTATCTGCATGGATGTTTAAAACATATTTGTTTCTCAGGAAATCTCTCTAATATAGTAAAAAGGGACAGTGGGGTAGCCTAGTGGTTGAAGTGTTCGCTCGTCATGCCGAAGCTGTGGGTTCGATTCCCCACATGGATGCAGTGTGTGAAACCTAAACTCTGCTATTGTTGAAATATTGCTAAAAGCAGCTTAAAAACCATACTTTCTCTCTCTAATAAAAATATATATTTGTAATCATTTTTTTAAATAGATATTGATAATATATAACATACATGCATACGTGTATCGGTTAACAGTTCTGGTTCAATTAGATGTGACCTAAATAATGTGTGTCATTCCCTTGTGATGATATCAGCAAATTATTGAAAGGATGGAAATGTAATAGTTTTGATTAAAAACTAACAGAATTTATTAATATGTTTAAAAAGGTATTGTTGCAATAATCTCAACAGCTGTCTTGCACTTTTTTCTGCCTACCTAAACTCCCAAATCATTATGGAAAATGTTTTTCATTACTCTGAAACATATTTCTGTTAATGTAGACTGCAACATATGTTTATTCCTTCAGTGATAAAATTGTGAAAGGAACTAAATTGATTAGCAACAGCCCAAATAGAGTCTGTCGTGCAATCCAGCATGGCAGGGTACAGAGAGCTATTGATTGTTGTTAGAATTGCAGAGTGTTTCAACACCTGTAGTCTCATAGCACGATAATGTAATCAAATACAGGAAACAGTTTTACCAGCCTTACCATGAACAGAGCGTTTGATGCTGAATACTTCATGTTGCCAATCGTACTGAATGCTTCATAGGAAATGCTTAGGAAGCTTATTCCTTAGGCTTATGCTGAGAATGTCAACTGTTTGGTTTATGATTGTGAATATTTGATTTTGTTAGATACTGATGAAAGTTTGTGATGAATACTTGATCTTGGGCGAGATGCATTGCTTTCTTGTACTGAATACTTGATTATGGGTGAGACACACAGATTTATTGCACTGAATACTTGATTATGGGTGAGACACATTGCTTTATTGCACTGAATACTTGATTATGGGTGAGACACATTGCTTTATTGCACTGAATACTTGATTATGGGTGAGACACATTGCTTTATTGCACTGAATACTTGATTATGGGTGAGACACACAGCTTTATTATACTGAATACTTTATTATTCAGAGAGACACATTGCTTTCTTGTACTGAATACTTGATTATGGGTGAGACACACAGCTTTATTGTACTGAATACTTTATTATTCAGAGAGACGCATTGCTTTATTGTACTGAATACTTGATTATGGGTGAGACACACAGCTTTATTATACTGAATACTTTATTATTCAGAGAGACGCATTGCTTTCTTGTACTGAATACTTGATTATGGGTGAGACACACTGATTTATTGTACTGAATGCTTGATTATGGGTGAGACACATTGCTTTATTGCACTGAATACTTTATTATTGAGAGAGACACACTGATTTATTGTACTTCATAAAGCAGTGAGTACTTGTTTAACGAGTAGACGACAATGTGTATTGATTGCAGTGAGTACTTGTTTAATGAGTAAAGCACAGTGTATTGATTGCAGTGAGTACTTGTTTAATGAGTAAAGGACAATGTGTATTGATTGCAGTGAGTACTTGTTTAATGAGTAAAGGCACAGTGTATTGATTGCAGTGAGTACTTGTTTAATGAGTAAAGGACAGTGTATTGATTGCAGTGAGTACTTGTTTAATGAGTAAAGGACAGTGTATTGATTGCAGTGAGTACTTGTTTAATGAGTAAAGGACAGTGTATTGATTGCAGTGAGTACTTGTGTAATGAGTAAAGGACAACAGTGTATTGATTGCAAGTGAGTACTTGTTTAATGAGTAAAGAACAGTGTATTGATTGCAGTGAGTACTTGTTTAATGAGTAAAGGACAGTGTATTGATTGCAGTGAGTACTTGTTTAATGAGTAAAGGACAGTGTATTGATTGCAGTGAGTACTTGTTTAATGAGTAAAGGACAGTGTATTGATTGCAGTGAGTACTTGTTTAATGAGTAAAGGACAGTGTATTGATTGCAGTGAGTACTTGTTTAATGAGTAAAGGACAGTGTATTGATTGCAGTGAGTACTTGTTTAATGAGTAAAGGACAGTGTATTGATTGCAGTGAGTACTTGTTTAATGAGTAAAGGACAATGTGTATTGATTGCAGTGAGTACTTGTTTAATGAGTAAAGGACAGTGTATTGATTGCAGTGAGTACTTGTTTAATGAGTAAAAGGACAGTGTGATTGATTGCAGTGAGTACTTGTTTAATGAGTAAAGGACAGTGTATTGATTGCAGTGAGTACTTGTTTAATGAGTAAAGGACAGTGTATTGATTGCAGTGAGTACTTGTTTAATGAGTAAAGGACAGTGTATTGATTGCAGTGAGTACTTGTTTAATGAGTAAAGGACAGTGTATTGATTGCAGTGAGTACTTGTTTAATGAGTAAAGGACAGTGTGTATTGATTGCAGTGAGTACTTGTTTAATGAGTAAAGGACAGTGTATTGATTGCAGTGAGTACTTGTTTAATGAGTAAAGGACAGTGTATTGATTGCAGTGAGTACTTGTTTAATGAGTAAAGGACAGTGTATTGATTGCAGTGAGTACTTGTTTAATGAGTAAAGGACAATGTATTGATTGCAGTGAGTACTTGTTTAATGAGTAAAGGACAGTGTATTGATTGCAGTGAGTGCTTGTTTAATGAGTAAAGGACAGTGTATTGATTGCAGTGAGTACTTGTTTAATGAGTAAAGGACAATGTGTATTGATTGCAGTGAGTACTTGTTTAATGAGT
This sequence comes from Haliotis rubra, assembly GCF_003918875.1. Classification (NCBI taxonomy): domain Eukaryota; kingdom Metazoa; phylum Mollusca; class Gastropoda; order Lepetellida; family Haliotidae; genus Haliotis; species Haliotis rubra. The sequence goes on from NW_025767523.1 coordinate 4,812,361, forward strand.
AAAGGACAGTGTATTGATTGCAGTGAGTACTTGTTTAATGAGTAAAGGACAGTGTGTATTGATTGCAGTGAGTACTTGTTTAATGAGTAAAGGACAGTGTATTGATTGCAGTGAGTACTTGTTTAATGAGTAAAGGACAATGTGTATTGATTGCAGTGAGTACTTGTTTAATGAGTAAAGGACAGTGTATTGATTGCAGTGAGTACTTGTTTAATGAGTAAAGGACAGTGTATTGATTGCAGTGAGTACTTGTTTAATGAGTAAAGGACAATGTGTATTGATTGCAGTGAGTACTTGTTTAATGAGTAAAGGACAATGTGTATTGATTGCAGTGAGTACTTGTTTAATGAGTAAAGGACAATGTGTATTGATTGCAGTGAGTACTTGCAGTGTTTAATGAGTAAAGGACAATTGATTTAAGTGAATGAGTAAAGGACAATGTGTATTGATTGCTTGTTTAGTGAGTGCTTGTTTAATGAGTAAAGGAAAGGACAATGTGTATTGATTACAGTGAGTACTTGTTTAATGAGTAAAGGACAATATGTATTGATTACAGTGAGTACTTGATTAATGAGTGAAGCACATTGCTTTATTCTTTATTGCACAGGCTACTTGCAGTTCCAATGCACATAGTGCTTTGTTTATGATTTATGGTGCATTCCTAATTGACAGCGTTGTCTGGTGCTTTGTCTGAGATTATTTGATGACCATTATTCTTGATAAAAATATAATAGGAAGATTTGCTTCAAGAGACTTTGTATGTTGTTTACAGTCATGCTTGATGAAGATGTGGGTGGAGATTGTTTTATTGGATATAGCTGTAGTTGTATTGGATACAGCTGTAGTTGCTATTTCCCCCCGCCAGGTAGTAGGAGGCAGAATTCTTCCTTTGAGATTGATGATATTGGATGGCGTGGTGAGATCCATAATATAAGATAACATGATGAGATTTATAATATCTAATGGTGTGGTGAGATCCATGATATGAGAAAGCATGGTGAGATTTATAATATTGGATGGCATGGTGAGATACATATGAGATAGTGTGATGAGATTTATAATATTGGATGGTGTGGTGAGATCCATGATATGAGATAGCATGGTGAGATTTATAATACTGGATGGTGTGGTGAGATCCATGATATGAGATAGCATGGTTAGATTTATAATATTGGATGGTGTGGTGAGATCCATGATATGAGATAGTGGTGAGATTTATAATATTGGATGGTGTGGTGAGATCCATGATATGAGATAGTGTGGTGAGATCCATGATATGAGATAGCATAGTGAGATTTATAATATTGGATGGTGTGGTGAGATCCATGATATGAGATGTGTGGTGAGATTAATATTGGATGGTGTGGTGAGATTTATAATATTGGATGGTGTGGTGAGATACATGATATGAGATAGCATAGTGAGATCCATGATATGAGATAGCATGGTGAGATTTATAATATTGGATGGCATGGTGAAATCCATGATATTGGATAGCATGGTGAAATCCATGATATTAGAAAGCATGGTGAGATTTATAATATTGGATGGTGTGGTGAGATCCATGATATGAGATAGCATAGTGAGATTTATAATATTGGATGGTGTGGTGAGATCCATGATATGAGATGGCATAGTGAGATTTATAATATTGGATGGTGTGGTGAGATCGATGATATGAGATAGCATGGTGAGATTTATAATATTGGATGGTGTGGTGAGATCCATGATATGAGATAGCATAGTGAGATTTATAATATTGGATGGTGTGGTGAGATCCATGATATGAGATAGCATAGTGAGATTTATAATATTGGATGGTGTGGTGAGATCCATGATATGAGATAGCATAGTGAGATTTATAATATTGGATGGTGTGGTGAAATCCATGATATTAGATAGCATGGTGAGATTTATAATATTGGATGGTGTGGTGAAATCCATGATATTAGATAGCATGGTGAGATTTATAATATTGGATGGTGTGGTGAAATCCATGATATTAGATAGCATGGTGAGATTTATAATATTGGATGGTGTGGTGAGATCGATGATATGAGATAGCATAGTGAGATTTATAATATTGGATGGTGTGGTGAGATCCATGATATGAGATAGCATAGTGAGATTTATAATATTGGATGGTGTGGTGAAATCCATGATATTAGATAGCATGGTGAGATTTATAATATTGGATGGCATGGTGAAATCCATGATATGAGATAGCATGGTGAGATTTATAATATTGGATGGCGTGGTGAGATCCATGATATGAGATAGCATGTTGAGATTTATAATATTGGATGGTGTGGTGAGATCCATGATATGAGATAGCATGGTGAGATTTATAATATTGGATGGTGTGGTGAGATCCATGATATGAGATAGCATGGTGAGATTTATAATATTGGATGGCATGTTGAGATCCATGATATGAGATAGCATGGTGAGATTTATAATATTGGATGGTGTGGTGAGACCCATGATATGAGATAGCATGGTGAGATTTATAATATTGGATGGTGTGGTGAGATACATGATATGAGATAGTGTTGTGAGATACATGATATGAGATAGTGTGGTGAAATCCATGATATGAGATAGCATAGTGAGATTTATAATATTGGATGGTGTGGTGAGATCCATGATATGAGATAGCATGGTGAGATTTATAATATTAAATAGTGTGGTGAGATCCATGATATGAGATAGCAAGGTGAGATTCATGATATGGGAGTAATACTATTTTAAATTGCTTGATAAGTTTGATGATATGGAAATGTTTAATATCTACAGATACTTGATATGATTGTTGACCAGTGATAGTTTGTGGAACTGTTGAAAAATGGCTTGAGGACATTGACAATAAGGTATTTCTTGTCGACTAATTGTTCTTTAGTTAGAATTAGCAACATCAACACCTACATAAAGTAACTATTGACAAATTCATCATCCATTCACAAACAATATAACAAAAGTAACGAAACCCTTCGTCAACAAACACATTCTCATCCTCAAAGTATATCACTGGCACCAAATGTCATGGACATATTGGAACAACATCTCACAAACTCCAAACTCACAAATGGATAATGCCAGAAGCAATAAACTGCTTTTTTTCTGATTTTTAACGAAAGTAGTTCCTGGTGTTCCAACGAGCCAAGATCGGCAGATTTGACAAGAGAACATCTATCAATTAGTGACCATCACCCCAAATGGGTCCATGCCGTCCCCCAAGACCTGGTTGGTATCACTCGTTTACTTATGGTCTGTCTCACAGTCCCTGAACCACATTATTTTCCCTATTGCCAAGCCCTATCTGCAGTGCTAAAGCCCTAAATAAAGCAATCTAGATTTCCTCAGGTTCTGAATCTCTGGTCTCCCTAGGGGTCCTTTTGAATATAAATGGGCTTGTTTGTTACTATCAAAATTATATATATTCAGAGACTAATCCTTAGTCTAGTTTACTTACTGCTGTCATCGCTGTGATGGATTGGGCACAGCAACATGTAAACTTCCAGGAATGTATTGTGGAACGCATTAGCAAGACTTCAGTTGTTGACACCTCAACTCCTGCCCTTGATGACATTGTCATTGCACAGTCTGTTGTCTATTTATGGATATTGTTGTTATGCAATTTCATCATTTGTGGAAATTTTAAAGGCAGAACAGGACATTTTTATGTTTTTCTAAAGTATCCTCATGTGACTTTCATTACATCAAACTTTATAAGGATTTGTTTTATATTTTTCAAATACACAATTATTAACATACTTTGTTATCAACAGTAATGGATATCTGGAGATCCTGTTGGGTACTCAGTTTATGTAAACCAAGATGAACATGAAACTAAAGGTTTACTTGATGGCAACATTCATAGTATCACAGACAGAAAAATAGTACCATCATCATCATCATCATCATCATCATCATCATCATCATCATCATCATCGTCATCGTCATCATCATCATTGTCGTCATCAATTATTCATAAAGTTGATGCTATGTCAACCTGTACGAAAGTGTACTCTTTAGTAAGTTCAGATTTCCAGGAAAACAATTTTTCAATGTTGCCTTGTCAGTAACTATGTAAGCAACATTTAATCATAGCATGGAATGTACATGACGACCGTACAAATACATAAATATAATAAGTTGACCACATTCCACCATGAATAGAAAATACAGCCCATTAGTTAGCTTTCATCAGTAATGTGGAAAAAGTGGATTAAATAGTTGGTGAAAAAGTCACTATTTTATAATCACAGTCACATCAAAGAGTATGACTTTAAATTTTTCACATTTACCTTGATTACATCACCATTGTTAAAAATTTCAGAATAAATCCTCCTTACTATTGTCCTTTATTGCAAACCCTATAATTTTTGAATGGAATAGAAATAAAATTGGTTCACAATTCAGATTATAACTCACATTAGGCCCTAGACCCTGAAGAAAAAGACCTTTCTCATGCTCAAATGGTTGTGATCACAAGAGACATGAAAGTATTGTCATTCCTGAACTAATTGTGTGTTAGTAAGTATCCTCAATGGATTTAAAAAGTGACAATCGCAAACACCACATGAAGCCATCTTGAATTTAGATTTGCCACATTGCCAAATGGAGGGGTGTGTTGGTGCACAGATGCATCTCGTTTGGAGGAACTTGATTTACAGTTAGAAACATACATTTTGACGAGCAGCTATTTGTTGACAGCTATGTCAAGAGAGATGACGTTGAACACATCACTCTTACATATCATAATGCTACATTTCACCTATTACACGGGAGGCGGGATGTTTAGTATTTTATACGGCTTTGAAATCCAATTCACCATGTGAGCAGTGTTGTGGTTATAGCCCGATGAAAATAAAACATACATACTAACTTCAGCACATGTGATAACATTTCCAGACTCACAAGATGCATAATGCAGGAGGCATGTAAACGTTTGCTCGCTCGATGCAACAACACGAACAAAAAGGCGCTCAAAGTATTGTTTTGTGGTGAAAGGCTGATAAATGGTGGATATACCAGCTAGCTATGCTTATCAGCTAAAGTCAAAAATGGCTTCTTGCTTTGGTGAGATCATTTGATGTTGATAACTGTGATGCACATCTCTATCTAGGAAGCTGTTAAATACATCACGTTGTCTGGGAGGTAACCAATCCTCTTTCAGTGTGAGGTCACCAGGGAATTGTGGGTGATGGCTGTACTTAAAGTGATGCCCTTAAAACATTGGGGAACTAGATAAGAATCGTTGGTTAATGGTTACTGGTAAGGGAAGAAGCGATGGCTAACTTATTTCAGTCATTGCAAGCAAATCATGGGATTTTTACCCAATTAGTTTGAAAGTTAAGTGAGGCTTTTTCTTTGTGAGTGTTTGTGGAATGTTTTTTTGTTTTGAGATAAATTGAGTGAAATATGTAGGTCTTGTTGAACATGATGGAGTGTATCCATGATTGACATGATTGACAGCTGTGTAGGCAGTTGTGGAGAACTGTGAGCATGTCACGTGTAGGCATTACTATGACAACAATAGGCACCTGTGTACAGTATGGAGGGCTACAGTTGGAACTCATATTTCTAGCATGACATGAATAGACACCTTGATTACAACAGTAGGCACTTGTGTAGAGTTGATTACATGATATTAATAGAGACACCTTGATTACAACTGTAGGCACATGTGTAGAGTTGCTTACATGATGTTAATAGACACCTTGATTACAACTGTAGGCACATGTGTAGAGTTGCTTACATGATGTTAATAGACACCTTGATTACAACTGTAGGCACATGTGTAGAGTTGCTTACATGATGTTAATAGACACCTTGATTACAACTGTAGGCACATGTGTAGAGTTGCTTACATGATGTTAATAGACACCTTGATTACAACTGTAGGCACATGTGTAGAGTTACTTACAAGACATCAGTGGACACCATGATTAAAGGTATTGTCACAATGATTACATTGATATAAACATCTCAGCACAGTTTCTACCTTTACAAGAATAGTAAATACCTCCACTGTAACTGTAGGCCACTCAGTAGACCTGGTAGCATGACATTTGTAGGCACTATAGCCACAATAATAGGCACCATGTACATTAATGAAATTGACGTTTAGGTGCCTTCACTTCGACACAATGCACCCTTGTGGAGCGCTACTGAGACATGAATATGCAGCATTATGTAACATGTTGACCTATTTATCCATCTGCTGATGTCATTCCCTCTTGACGTAAGTGACTAAAAACTTAATGGCATAGAATAGATGTTTGTTGAGAAAACAGCCTTTTATCTGAGAAAACAAATGGAGCGTGTTTACATCCAACTGCAGTCATTTGCAAGAATACTTATTATCTTGTGAGTTACACATCATACCTGTTGTCAGGACTCAAATTTAAAGAAATGAATCCTACTTGCACTCGGTGCAACCATATGATATAAAGTTGTTGCACCTGACAATAATAGGTTGAACCTGCTGCTCAAATATAATATGCCTGTGTTTTGGTATTGATGATTTGAAACGTCACTAAAGCAAAATTATTTTGGATCTGATAAGATCATTGTATATTAGTTCATATTCATGAACTTTAACAGTCATCCAGTCACTGTTTGTGTAGCCATCAGAGTCAATGCTCCAAGCCCCTGCCGTGATATTGCTGGAATATTGCTAAAAGCAGCGTAAAACTATACTCACTCACTTGCTGCTCCAAGCCAGTTCCACATCATTATGTATTCCAGCTTTTTACAGCAGGACAGTGGGGTAGCCTAGTGGTTAAAGCGTTCACTTGTCACGCCGAAGACCTGGGTTCGATTCCCAACATGGGTAAAATATGTGAAGCCCATTTCTGGTGTGCCTGTCGTGATATTTTTGGAATATTGTTAAAAGCGGTAAAAACTAAACTTGCTCACTCTTTTGACAGCAAAATATTAACTTGCTCTTGGTCCAAGTTGGTATAAATATAAAGCTGCATTTTGCAGTTTCTGGTTGCACAAGTGCAAGCTCCAAATGTTTAATCGAGTGAAGATTGCCCTTGTTAATGAAACAGGGCTATCATACCAATATCACATTCAAACACAAGAGATAACTGTTTCTTAAAATGTAACCATATCACGCCATTCATTGATAGACACATGTGAGATATAACACCTTATTCCCAAGTTGAAACACCAGGTGTTATGGGTGACCAGAACACCATCCAGCTATGTCCAATGATATTATATTAGGGATAGATTTGTGTTGATATATTCTCTTGTGTATTCCTTCATACCAGAGGAAAGTTCATAGCAAATATTCAGCCACAGTATTTCATTTAACACATGCATGAACCATCTCCATATAGTAATGGAAAAGTTTTTCAGGCTTTGATCGATCGACTTATTTTCTCGTTTGCCTAAATGAAAACAACTTTCAGCTGTTATTGTAGACACAAATTCAAGCTGAAGTCACCTTTATCTCCTTTGACTTTGGTTTGAAATTCAAAATTCCCTTCTTCTGTTTTCTCTGACGTGTTAGGGCACAGCTATTGTCTTAAGATTTGCAGCATGGTTAGCCATATTCAATAATCTCACAAGATTCAAAATTGAAGCATTGAATTACTTCAAAGACCCCTACGTCTACTGCTTACAAATTGCCTTCTCAAGTCAAACGTCTACTTCTGTCTTTAGCTTTGCAGGAGCTCTCTCTCTCTGACCTCAAGTTTTCATGTCAAAGGGAGAAGAAAATATCAGAATTAAAGTTTTAACATAAAGTAGCATTATAATTCTTGACATTTTATTAACTCTGAAGTTGACATCGTTGAATTATTCATATTGGGAAAGGGATAGGAAGAATCAATATGGCTGACACATGAAGAAGAGATGTGCATCTTATCTGCCACTCAGTCACACACAAAGTATATGTGTGTTCATGCACGATAAAGGTTTGCCACAAGTTGGCAAAGGTCAAAGGTTACAAGTGACATTGATTATTTAGTTAGAATATTGGTTTTTTAAAGGTACCTTTCCAGGAGATATGGCTTCCCCTGAAGGTATATTTTGTATTCAGCGAGTCTACTGTTAAATCGTGATTTTTTAAGATATTTATTTCTCTATTGAATTTTTTTTTTTTTAATATTCAAGATGAAATGTTTGGCGTTTATTGGATTTGATTTCCCTCATACTATTTAAGCAATGACATTATAACACATTCAAAACAAATCACACACTGCTCAAATGTAATAACATCTTAAGACATGTTCTATGCTCCTTTATCATTACATTGCTTTAATGTTCCGTGAATCTACTTTTAGACAATGACACTATAGATATTGCTATTTTATTTGAGTGAGTTTAGTTTTACGCTGCACTCAGCAATATTCCAGCTATATGGCGGCGGTCTGTAAATAATCTAGTCTGGAGTAGACAATCTAGTGATCAACAGCATGAGCATCTATCTGCGGAATTGGGAACCGATGACATGTTGCAACCAAGCCATCGAGCCTGACCACCCAATCCTGTTAGTCGCCTCTTACGACAAGCATGGGTTACTGAAGGTTCATTCTAACCCGGACCTTCAAGGGTCTATTTAATTTGAATTTGTGTTTGATGTTTTGAAACATATTTCCAATATGAAATACAACTTATATATGTAAAACAAAGCATACTCACAAAATATTGTGGTGATGGGAGTCAGTGAGTGAGTGAGTTTATTTTTATGCCACTTTTAGCAATATTCCAGCAATATCACAGCGGGGACACCAGAAATGGGCTTAACACATTGTACCCATGTCAGGAATCGAACCTAGGTCTTCGGCATGACGAGCGAACACTTTAACCACTAGGCTACCCCCACCGTCCCTTGCTGTTGATGGATCAGTAATTGACGATGATTGAATGTAAGTAGATGTGCCTGCTGTTTGGCTTCTCCTTCCCACACACCTCACACAGGCAAGGGGGTGGAGATTTAAGGGGTGACAGTTCCTCCTGTGTACTGTAGAGGCCCATATTTAATCATTGATGATTTAGTGAGTTTATTTTTACACCGCACTCAGCAATATTCCAGCTATATGGTGGCGGTCTGTAAATAATCGAGTCTGGAGCAGACAATCCAGTGATCAACAGCATGAGCATCGATCTACGCAATTGGGATATGATGACATGTTGCAACCAAGTCAGCGAGCCTGACCACCTGATCCCATTAGTTGCCTCTTACGACAAGCATTGGTTACTGAAGATCAATTTTAACCTGGACCTTCACGGGTCTTCACCTGTTAGAGTTTGCATGATTGCAAAAGTGTTCTGTTAACCACTTTAGCTGCAGTTTAATAGTTAACATTTCATTGTTACTGCTGTTGCTTTCTAATATGTCTTCCTTGGTGTCTTATTAATCACTTGCTTGATAACAGTGTTAGTAGCTACACTGAAATGTTGCTGATATTAATAAGAAAGAAGTTTTATATCCGTAGACCTCTCCCTGTTGTGACTGGTTGTTTCATGGTTTCAGACAAGGTCATGTGCTTCTGCTGTTAGTTATCTTGTCAGATCAAGTGGTCAATACACTGGTGTTAATTCCTGAGGTTACTGTTTCAATCTGGCTTCATTTTTGTACCCTGGGAGAAGGATCAGTGGATGAATGTTTGATGAGGGCATTCAACTGTTGAAGTAGCAACTAATGAAAGAAGAGTTGAAAAGTCAAACATAATAGCTGGAGCTGATGAATGTCAAGTTGGACAGTCAAACATGATAGCTGGAGCTGATAAATGTCGAGTTGGACAGTCAAACATGATAGCAAGTACTGATTAATGTTGAGCTGAACAGTCAAACATAATAGCTGGAACTGAAGAATATAGAGTTAGACAGTCAAACATGATAGCAGGAGCAGTGAATGTCGAGTTGGACAGTCAAACATGATAGCAAGTACTGATTAATGTTGAGTTGAACAGTCAAACATGTGAGCAAGTACTGATTAATGTCAAGTTGGACAGTCAAACATGTTAGCTGAAACTGGAGAATATAGAACTGAACAGTCAATCATGTTAGCAGGAAATGATAAGTGTATGTGTTGAGCAGAAGATTACTATCCTTAAGTTTAGATGATTAATCTATTAGAAGATGGACCTCATAGGTTTTCTAAAGATTTTCCAATGAAAATTTCTGCCAAAGTATCATAGTGTTCTTTACACAAGTAATGGTGAAATGTCAGGTCACTGTCATTTGTAGACGAGGGATAAGTCTGTTACAGAGACCCTAAAAATTTGTTCATATCAGAGCCTAGTTGTTAATCTACTATGCTTGTCCTAAGAGATGACTAACGAGATCGGTGGTAGATGAGAGATGATTCGGTTGTAGTTAGTGAGTGAGTATGGTTTTATGCCGCTTTAGCAATATTCCAGCAATATCACGGCAGTTGACACCAGAAATGGGCAGAAAGAATTGTTCCCATGTGGGGAATTGAACCAGGGTCTTTGGCGTGACAAGCAAACGCTTTAACCACTAGGCTACGCCACCCCAACTAGTCTGTTATAGAGACCTAAAACGTGTTCATGTCAGAGACAAGATGTTACTTATCCTTGCAGATATGGGTTACAATTGGTCTTCTCCAACCCATGTTTGGTCTAAGAGATGGCTAACAAGATCAGGTGGTCACCCTCACTGACTTGGTAGAGGCATGTAATTATCCCCCGCAACGCGTTTTGCATGGGGTTATTAAAATGGACTCTGTCCGTGTGTGCATCTGTCCGTCCATCCGTGCACATTTGTCTTTTCCAGGAAGCAGAACTCTAAAACCATTCAATATTTCTTCACCAAACTTGCCACATACTGTACATAGATCTGGTGGTGTACTGGTGCCTTTTGGTAGTTTTGTGGAATTATGAATAAAATATTTTTGTTGTTTCCATGGCAACAGGTTTGACTTAGCCTGAAATTGGTGGTAGTGCTCTTTTCCGGAGCTGAACTCTAAAACCGTTCACTATTTCTTCACCAAACTTGTCACATAGATTGGTCTGGTGATGTACTGGTGCCTTTTGGTAGTTTTGGATTTCTGAATAAAATATTTTTGGCATTTCCATGGCAACAAATTTGACTAAAACTGAAATTGGTGGTAGTGCTCTTTTCCGGAGCAGAACTCTAAAACTGTTCACTATTTCTTCACCAAACTTGGCACATACATATTGATCTGGTGGTGAACTGGTGCCTTTTGGTAGTTTTGGATTTCTGAATAAAATATTTTTGGCATTTCCATGGCAACAAATTTGACTAAAACTGAAATTGGTGGTAGTGCTCTTTTCCGGAGCAGAACTCTAAAACCGTTCACTATTTCTTCACCAAACTTGTCACATAGATTGGTCTGGTGGTGAACTGGTGCCTTTTGGTAGTTTTGGATTTCTGAATAAAATATTTTTGGCATTCCCATGGCAACAAGTTTGACTTAGACTGAAATTGGTGATAGTGCTCCTTTCTGGAGCAGAACTTTAAAAACCTTTCAATACTCTCCTTCCACTTTTCTATATACACACCTAAATATTTGACATAATCATAACTCGTAGACATAATCATGAAGAGTATTTTGCCATTGCAGGGGATATTGATGACTTTGTCTTCTTGTTGTATCACATTTGTGTAGATTGATGCTCATGATGTCAACCATTAGATTGTGTGGTCCAGATTGGATTATTTAAGACCTCAATCTTATAGCCGATGAACATTGCTACGTGGAACATTAAACAATAAACCAGATGTCTAACTTACACCATTAAAGATGGCATTAAAACTACCCAAGCCGTTCTGCCCAGACATGTTTTATATTTGTTGAGAAGTCAGAAGTTACAGTCTGTAACACAATCTACTCATGGTTTATATGATCACTATTAATATTTTCAGTTATCTGTACATGTATATGATCACCATCATAGTAACATTGAGCACACATGATGTATTCTGTAACAAGTCTTCAAAAGATATCATTTCCCTGTGTAACAAGGAGTCTTATAGACACGTCTGTCAATATTACATTGGGTACTAGTGATTAGGAGAAAGTAATTTTAAGTGTTGACATTTTCCAAACGCAATCATGAGATGGATGTCTATTTTTATGTCAAACTCTTTCAAAAACACAACGAATGCAATTTGAAATTTAAGAATGACTGCATAAATATTTAGATATTTGTGAGTTTTTGTAGTTCTGAAATTTTGCAATCTAGCTTTTCATCAGTATTAACAGAAAATTATATTCTGCAATGAGATTTTATTTCAAACCAAGGGAACTTTGACCTTTCCAAGAATAGGCGGGTTTTCCTATCCAGCTTGGGTAGAGTGCCAGTTTTCTTCCAGTGGTAAGACGGAATGTAAACCTTTCATAATCAAAATGATTATAGGAATTTGACTGCTTTTTTATTTATTTTGTGTTTTCTCTTCATTTTGTATTGCCTTATGTATAAAACATCTACAAACAAAATATTTTCATATGTTTGTATTCCTATTTTTGGGTGTTCTGGAGTTTTTAATTTTTATGTTTCTTTAATTTTATTATTAAAGTTATCTCTATTGGTTTTTAATTTTTATAGTAAGCATATCTGTACAATAGAATGCATGAAAATTAATGTAGCAGGGCGATACAACTGAAGAATTTTAATCTCACCTTTCCTGGTTAAGATTTTGTTTCCAACAATCTGTGGTTGTATATTTGACTTAATGAGTGAGTTTAGTTTTATGCTGTGCTCAGCAATATTCCAGCTATATGGCAGAGGTCTGTAAATAATCGAGTTTGAACCAGACAATCCAGTGATCAACAGCATGAGCATCAATCTACACAATTGGGATTTGATGACATGTGTCAACCAAGTCAGCGAGCCTGACCACCCGATCCCATTAGTCACCTCTTACGACAAGTTGACTTAATGCATTGGTTAGTCAACCTCATTGACTTGATTGATTGTGTGTCATGGATCAATCACTGACCTGCTTGGTTGAAACTTCGTTATTTACTGGCCACTGCCAGATTTGAGCAATAAAAGAAATATGAACAACACTGACAACAGTGGATGTGATTTTTTCAAATGGTGCTGTTTTTATTCAAGATTACTGGCTACAGTTGTTAAAAGTTAAATGATTAAACAATAAATTGTGGTGATATTTTAAAATATATATTTCATTTTGGTCATCCTAATAATTTTTTAATGCTTCAGAAAAAAAATCAGGAAAATTTCTTTAAGTTTTGGTCAGAAGTTTAACTGGGCAAATCACCCAAAGGGAAAAATTGTCTGATATGACTGAAGGAGAAAATTCCTGAAAGAAACATCCAAGATTTGTTTCTTGGAACAGGATAATGGATCTGCCCCAAACTGTTCATCTTTCCTTCAGATGGAAGCGTGTGCTCAATTATCATCTGATGCTGCAGTAAAAACTAGAAGATAAGATTAGCAAATCTAGACGCCAAAACATTGTAGCAAAGTGTATTGTCATTTAACAGGAATTCTTGAAAAGAATAAGGCAATACCATCAATTTCTTGCGCGTAGATCTCTGGAATTTTCAAATATCTTTCTTTTTGTGTCTAATTTTATTAATTACTGTATCATTCATGATATCATGTATCAATATTGATACTACATGTGATAACCATGATTATGGGGTGATATACATGACGAGAAATAATAGCGATTGTATCGGAGAAGATAATGACATGAGAATTAAAGCCCAATTTCCACAGCAGCGATGTGCACTCACCCTTCTCCGAGTGGATCATGTATGCGTTTATCACAGATTAAAGCGCAACATTCAAATTTGTTGATCAAGCCAGTGAGCATGGCTAACAATATACACACTGTGAACTGTTATAAGGCTTGTGGCACACTGCTCGTGTGACATGTCTCAATTGGCATATAGTTAATAGTGGTATCTACAAATCATACTCTCATGCCTGGTTAATGGCATGTTATGACTGAAGGATGAGAGGTTGAAATTGATTAGTGTCGCGTTATAGCGAGGGACCGGGTGGCACCTTGCCTGTGATTGTAAGGCAGCGCCTATTTAATGGTGGGGTAGTGGGGGGGGTTCAAGTACATGCAGTATATCACTGACTATTGTAAGGTGGCAGTGTGTATAGAGCTTATCTCTAATTGATATGCTAGCCGGGCTGTAGCAGCTATTTTAACACTGGTGAATCCAGAACCCACAGAGAAGACGAGAGCCGGCTTTTGATTGAAGTGGAATGGGCCAGGCGAAGGAGAGGCAACGAGACTTGTGAGGGTCACAGCTCAGGCGATTGATTGATACACGGCCAAGGGGAGGTAACTGGTGCGGGGCAAAACAATTGAGACGAGCTGATGGTTGGAATGAGGATAGAATTACCGTTCTCACATCGAGCACTAAGAGAGAAGGAAGACGGCCTAGTGTATGTTTGCAAGACCACAGCACACTTTCTCAGCTAATTGTAGGATCACTGAGAGACAAGGAAAACCAGGAATTAGCCTAGCAAGACTGTCAGCCAGACCCTACCGGCTAGCTGCCTCTCTTGTTAAACTGCATGCATCACCAGCCTCTGACTGTGATAGTCCGATTGGGAGTGATCCGGTGATCATACGCAAGTACTACCGCCGGCTTAGAGTCATTGACAGGGCAAGAAGCAGTGTAATGGACCAGTAATTGACGATGATTGAACGTAAGTACGTGTGCCTGCTGATTTGGCTTGCTCCTTCCCCTCACACCTCACACAGGCAGGGGGGTGGAGATTTAGGGGGTGACAGTCCCTCCTGTGGACTGTAGGGGCCCATCTTTAACGCTTTTCACCTGCTAGTGTACCCTCTTTTGACAAGCCCTGCTAAAAAGCTCTCGTTTGTTGATCAAAGTTCAGCACGTGTTGTCGGTGTTTTTACAGCCTAGCCGAGTCGGCAGTTAACTCGCAGGTTACAAACACAGATTACTAGCTGCTGTCTCCACAGATTATGGGGCTCAGTGAGGCCGAAGGGGGGTGGGACAGAGAGGGGGGTGAGGGGTGACAGAGGAATCTCGGGTGGAGAAGCAGAGACACCACAGCTGGAGATCAAATGATTTGTCTATTGACGAGATTAGGTGTTAGGAATTGTTGCCAGTAGCGAGGAGGGTTCCTAACCCACAAGTCACTGTCTGAAGGGGAGAGGGCAAGCTGAGGGTGGGGTCCTTCCGTTCAGAAGGGAGGGGTCACCTATAGGGGTCTTAGACCATGGGAAACAGGTATTACTTTTACTCTAGTATTTAACATTATTTGATTCTTTGCATGACAAATATTTATGTACCCCAACCGAAAAAGGGGCTGTTTTGGGTGATAGGTGTTTTTGTTGAGACGAGTCACTTTAGGGAGTTGAGCAGGAATTTTTGTACTCTGATATTAAACATCCTTTAATTCACAGTGATGACAAATATCTATGTACAATGATCTAAAAATGGGGCCAGCATTGTTAGTAAGCTGCATTTCTTGGAAAGAGGCCACTTTAGGGAGTTGAACAGGTATTTTATTCACTTAAGTATTGAACATCATTTGATTCAGTGTGATGACAGATCTGTGAGGACCTTGGTCTAAAAAGGGTCCGGTTTAGGTGTTAAACTCCATATAGGAAGGGTAACTTTAAGGAGTCAGACAGGCTAGCTTTTTACTGTTTAAATTGATTATTGTTTTGATTTATCGTGCATTTATAATTTTTTATATACATTCCCCTAAAAAGGGGCCAAGTAGGTGTCATCTTTATTATTAGTAGGCAGCTATTTGGGGAGACAGGAACAGGTAGTGGTTATTATTTATGTTAAAACATAATTTTTCATTCATCGTAACAAATCTGTATGTATGACCAAGTGAAAAATGGGCCAAGTAGGTATCAACATTTTTATTTGCGATTCAGCTATTTAGGGAGTCATAAACAGATAGTGTTTTTATTCTGTATATTAATTATAATTTTATAACCTGGTGACAGATCTGTATATATCCCACAGGTTAAAAAGTGTCCAGAGGGTATGAAACTTTTTGTTGGGAGGGGCCGTTTTGTGCCCCTGAAGCAGGTTGTGTTTTCACTCCTGATTCATCAACCATTGTTTTGCTTCATCACGATGACAGGCCATTATCAAATCTCCTAATATTTACTGGTGTGTAACAGCTAAGAGTGTGGTGGGAGGGACAGACTGACCACATGGACTCAGTGGTCAAGCCAATTGGGCCATTGATGAGATTTAGGGACCTATTATGTTAGCAACACAGGCTTTGGAGTTAAAGCAGGCTTGGCATGAATCTGTTGTATTCCTTCAAGCAGATTGTTATCACGTTCTTCCCATCAGGCTATCGGGCAATCTGACAGTGATGAGCTGCTATTAGCGTTTCTTTCAGGAACTTTAATTGATTAGTTAACATCAAACCTTTAAAACTCTCCACCTTTTGTGGTATAACAGTGTCCATTACATTGCCTTCAATGGGTGTTCAGACTTACACAGATAACTAAAAGTTACATAAATGGATAAAGTATTGAGATGTTTAATTACATTCAGGGATTTGTCACTGTTAGCTGAATCAGTATTAGAAAGTAGTGTGCTGTTTAAGAGATGCTCTCATAACTATTAGATGAAGTTTTTAACTGAAAAATTGTGCATTTCTTTTAGAAATTTGAATAATTTGTATACTTATCGGTTTTGATAATACTGTGGTGTAACTGAGGCTGCAGTTGTCAAGAAACTGATTCTTTTTCATTAACCTAGTTTTTGGTTCAATAAGTAAATATATTTCTAACATCTCCTTGCTGCCTCCAGTGGAAATGATTGAAGGTTGGTTATAGAATGGTTTCAGTGGAATCAATAATTTCAAAGGTGCTTAGGAATCAGGTTTTTAAAGACTTTAGGATTGTCAAGAGAAATGTTATGAATAATTTCTTGCATTGGTGACAATTATTGATTGACAGGTGACTAGATTAATGGGAATGTACAATGAACCACCAATATCTGCAGGAGGTGTTTTCTCTCTCTGTTCTAGTGATGCACTGATATTGACAACCTTTTTGAATAGCAATCACATCGTAGACTAGTGTACCATATACATACGATTTGCTTTAAAGCAGTACAAAATAACTAATGGTTTATGATTGATCGCATATATGGAGTAATAAATAAATAATTGGTAACATAAACAAAGTGGCAGCAGTGATGGTGAATGAGTTTGGCTGTGTGTTAGCGACAGGGTTGTGTGGGAATCAATCAATCAATGGGGTTGTCAATTACACAGTTGTCACTTGTCCGTCTTCCCGCCTGTCAATCATACTCAGGAAAAATCATCGCCATTGCTTCAGAATTCGTTAATGCTAACCTTGTTTGACCTTACTTGACATTTTGCTCAAGTTTTAACTGTTAGGAGACAGAATCTCATCATTAAAGATGTTCGGAAGAATTTAATGCCTTGAAAATTGACTGATTATGTCTGTATTGAAAAATCTGTTTAGGTGTTTTTGAGGTGATTTGATACAATTCAATACAAAATATTGTCTCTAAAACAGGAAATAGTCTTCTGTTTATGCAATATCATATTGTGATGTATATATTAATATATTTACGTGCAATTTTGTTCTTCTACTTCCAATGTTTAGATTTCATGTGAATATTTGTTTTATCATACTCTTAAGACATATTGACAAAAAGGATGTCTTTTGTGTCTCTATGTACACATTAGATCTTGTATCATGTATCAATCTTCCTGGTATTTCATTTTGGAATATATTTTTAATAAGATGGTTCAAGTTACAAACATTTAAGAGAATATACCTTCATTTATTTTAAACACTAGCATACCAATATGCTTTAAATGAATTATTAGAACTGAGACAATGAATAGCAATACCTACAGGATTTAAATATCGAAATATCTAATTTATCAGTGGTGAGGAATCCCAACGAGTTTAATGAAAATTTAGGAAATGACGAGAGTTTCAAATGCAAAGGCATTTGAAAATAAGTAATTGAAGTTCAAATAATTCTCTTAGCATTTGCAGAAACAAGCAAGCAATAGCATCAAGGATTTGGCAGTATATTTCTAGGGTGTCAAAATGCTGCCATGTATGTACATATCATGTCTCTTACTATGTGTACACTTAAGCTTATCAGCTGTCAGTAACAAAATATAAACCTCTCCATGGTAAATAATATGTAAATATCTTAAACCTTTCAGTTCCATGTGATAAACAACAGGTTCAAGTAATTATAGCAATTAAAAAACGATTCGCTAACTGACTGTCTCAAAGGGCCACAATTGGTTCTACTTGTAATTATGTGTATATTTCATGCAAGGGTTGTCAGTGGTATGTCACAACCAACATGTCTATCTTGGTGTGTCGTGATTATCTGTCGCTATAGGTGTTGGTGGAATGTTCAGCCATAGGTGAGGGGTGTATCGTCGTAATACATACAGCTCCCCCTTCCCCCTGACAATAGTCAAGGCCCCCACAGGCACTGCGTGACAACTTCGTAGACCCAATAGACGCTGTCTTGTCTGGGACTATTTGTAAAAAGTACACAGTGCGAAACTTGAATTGCATGGAGAGCCTGTTTAAGAAAGTCAAAAGGGATGTCCATTGTAGCAAATTGGTGTTTTTCCTGAAAGAGAATTGTGAGTTTCTATACATTAATGTAATGGCCTATGCTACAAATTTTGCAGGTTCACCCTTTTAAAACTGAATAGCTGGTGATATGTTTTCAGTGCATTCACAACAGCTTTCAATTTCTGAAAACAATTTCAGGTTGAAAATTTAAAAAAATAATTATACCTTATGGAAACGTGTCAAGAGTTCTTTAGATTGTTAAAACTGTTTCAATAGCTGAGTAACATTGAGAAAAAAACTTGGTTAAAATAGCCTTAAAAAATTATACAGGTGGGATTTATGATTTGTAAGACTATAAGAAATAGGTTTATAACTTCCATCCGAAATGAAAACACCTTAAAAGTCACTCATTGTATTGTGTCTGTCTGATAAACACATCAGGCTGTTTCTTCAAGACAAACTGTAACGAACAATGTGACTAGATTTCCTCAGGGGGTCTGTACCTAGACCCTGTTTGAAATTCTTTTGTTGTACGTGCTCTCAAATTACGTGTAACGTACGTCATTCGTATTTGTATGTTTCAACAGCATGATCAAGAGAAAGGCTATTCAATGATAGCCACAAAAATGTTGTTACACTATGTTCTATTCAATGTTAAAGATGCAGGGTCACTCCTTCTATTATCAAGTATGTGACATTTTCCTGTTTAGAAAGATGGTATTTTTAAAAGAGGTGAGTTTATTTCAAGAAAACACACGTACATTTCTAGGTGACAAGAGAACAGTAGCAGCCAGTTAAGTTGTGCTCTTAATATATTTCAGTAGGTTAGTATATAAATAGACATTGTTTCTGTGCTTGAGAGTGCAGTTTCCTTAAAACAGAAAAATGATATTTGTAGGAAAATGTATATATGACATTGTACGAAATAATATGGGATTAGTTAAAATATATGAATATATATGAACGTACAGTTGATGTTAGTGACAGACTGACAGATAGACACAGACAGACAAACAGATAGATACATGCAATCAGCCTGTGATCAACTTCAATCGTTTGCAAACTTTTCTTTGTATTTGGAAAGTTGAGCAGCATTCATTGCTGACTTATTTGACAATAAATGAATATATGATTAGATAATCAATGAAGACACACTTTTATGTAGTTTCTTAAAATTTTGTATATAATTAAATGGTTCATAATTATTTTGGAAGGGTAGAGAGAATTCATTGTAAGACTTCAGCAATATTCTTGGACTCGGGTAGTGTGGGAGCTATGATTTGTCCTAAAAAGCGGGGTTTATAAGTCACTGTTTCAGAACTTGGGTTTCTAACACAATTTCTTCACGACATCCAGCGACTATTGGGGATAAACCTGAAGCACAAATTATGTATTTTCTACTATTTTCAGGAAGGAATGATTTATAGAAAACAATCCAAAATATCAAATGGTCGATACCTAAATTGTGTTGTAAGTTGTGTACATTAGACGAGCTATGTTGATACAACACTGGAATGGATATCAGATGCAGGTTATTGTCGATCATTGTAAGAATCCTCACTTCACACACAGTCAATCTCCTTCGCTCCACC
Organism: Haliotis rubra; assembly: GCF_003918875.1. Classification (NCBI taxonomy): domain Eukaryota; kingdom Metazoa; phylum Mollusca; class Gastropoda; order Lepetellida; family Haliotidae; genus Haliotis; species Haliotis rubra. The sequence continues at coordinate 4,832,487 of NW_025767523.1, forward strand.
AGTTAATCCTGTTCTGATTGTAGTCATATAAGTATAAATATCACATGAAATTTCCATTCAAATATGGAAACTGCAAAAAATAAAAAATGGTAATTTTGTCAGAACCAATTTTAAGATCAATACCAGTATCAGAAGCTTGAAGGGCATTTAGAAGTTTGAAGCTAACACAACAATGTGTGGTATGGATTTACAACATTATGTTACATTACAAGTATGTTATGTCTGTATTTATATGAATATCCTCAGAAGAAATGTGATGTATGGCACTTGTCATTCTATCAAGTCAAAGACTTTTAATAATATGTCTGACATCTACGTGCATCATCAGGATTTGTCCCACCATAAGATGGTACCAAGTTATCATTAAGATAAGAAATATGAACTGTCAGAGTGTTTTTACTTACTTATATATCTGTATGGTTATATGAGGGGGGTTGTTTTTGGCCACTGATGTAATTTTCCATCATCACATATATATTTTTGTACTAATAAATCATATTTCATGATATATTTTTTCTATCAATCAAACTTATGTGAGAGATATGTCATTTAAAGCTGTCAAATCTTGAATGAATCAATTCATAACTTTCAAAATAAGAGAAAAGGATGACTTTTTAAAACTTATTCCACTGACGTTTTAAGGTGCCCTTTAATCCATGCTATTAAATAGATAAGGTTTTGCTCTTTTTATATATTTAAGTATAAATCATTTATAGGTAACAACTTTTTGTGTATTAAATTTAGTATGTATTTGCAATATGCAGTAAACAAAAACTTGTCTATAAAGATGTGTTTACTCATTAACTCACCAACTTCCAAAAGCCAGTCAAACAGTTAATCTATTTTATATTTCTAGTAATTATTTCCAGTTAATGTTGTGACATAATAAAACTCGCTGTTTGTAAAACACACTGTAAATTTTCACAAATGTGTCCTTAAATGATAAACTGATAGGGTTATCAAGTCACCCTCTCATATTGATAAGCAACCCACAGTGAAATATTCCAGCACAATAAACGAGATATCATGATTCCTTTATTTACACTCCGTCAGGCCACATAGAATAGAGCAAGCGTCAGGGGACACAAATCTGTCATAAATCAACATCTGTGATTGGCTGTTCCATTCTATTTAGCCAAATATGAAGTCAGACATTTCAATAGCTTTGTGAACAGGTATGCCATGCATTGCCCATAGAGATGGAAAGTCTATGAGTTATTTACCTGATCCTCGGCAGGGCCGAACATTGATAAGTAAGGTTTGCTTATTTCTGATCTGGTTTATGACAGATCGATTTTAAGTCGCTGCTGTGTTTGATAAGGCGAAAATGTCACTCCGTAGCTCTTGTAAGTGACTATCATCAGTGATTGGGTGGTTATTTGAGACCAGCGTGGTGCTACTGGAGGGAAAATAGCTGTATCAAGTAGAACCTGTGCGAAAAAACGGTCTGCTGTTATCAGTGGACTCCATAATTCTGGTCATGTTGAGACAACTCCTGACGCAATTCATCATATCAGGTAGGGAACCAATCTGAAAGTAATGCAATGCTAGTACATGTTTAATTCAATAATTGAATTATAACTTTATAATTGTTTTCATAGTTTCTTCTTTCTTTGTCTTTTTTCAGTATTCATTTAAAATTACGTTACTTTTTATATCTTTGTATTCATCATTGAATATTACATATTTTTAAAAATGTAATTTTATCTGTGTTTTTTGTTTTCATATAAATAATATAAAAAGCGTTAATATTGTGAATTTTATGTTGCTGTTTATTTGGGTCTCAGAAGTAAAAGTACGTACTTGCAATGTATCACCTGTGTGGACATCTATAAATTCATTATACCACCTGTTAGCATTCTTTGTCACTTAGATTATCAGAGTTCAATCAGATTTCAGGGAATATTAGAAAAATAATTTCCCAATACTTTCCCAATGTCTTCTCACTGGACCAGTTGCCCCGTTACAGATTCCTTTAATGTTGTATCTCAATCAAAAGAATACCACAACTGATTTCTTTGAGCAACTTCTTTGAAACGTGACATTTTTACTTGTTTGAAGTATTTTTTTGATGTCTTTAAAATAGACAGCTGGAAAGTATGTCAAAGTGACTAACTGAGTCCGTCTATACCACATTGCCTGTTTCAAGTCATCTGTCATGGACAGTTTGATGTACCTCTGCATTGTTGTTTTGTTAAAATCATTATCTGTAGGTAGTTTCCATGTGAATCGGATGTTGGAAGAACCGGAATAGGATGTTGGAGAACCGGAATCGGTTGTTGATGTCTGAATTTGTTCCTTACAACTCTACCTTATCTAGTTTTCTTTGAATTTCGGTAAAAATCATGCACAAAGGCCTATAAGACTTTCAATGTGTTAATGTATTCTGCAGTTGGCCAAGTGGTTAAAGTGTTCATCATGTAGAAGGGTTTGATTCTTCACATGGTTACATTGTGTAAGGTGTTCCGTATCATGATATTGTTAAGATATTGGTTAGAGGGGATTAAAACAATGCTGTTGGTGATGTCACTCTCATTTAGTGATGTGCTGTGCTGTTGGTGATGTGCTGTTGGTGATGTGCTGTTGGTGATGTGCTGTTGGTGATGTGCTGTTGGTGATGTGCTGTTGGTGATGTGCTGTTGGTGATGTGCTGTTGGTGATGTGCTGTTGGTGATGTGCTGTTGATGATGTGTTGGTGATGTGCTGTTAGTGATGTGTTGTTGGTGATGTGCTGTTGGTGATGTGCTGTTGGTGATGGACCTGGTGTCCTCTGCAAGATGTTCTTGAATTGTTGTTCTTGAATGTGGAAGTAAACCTAGATTTGTAGTGCAGAGGAGTATGCTGTGTTAGAATGAGATATTACCACATTATGTGCATTTATTGTCTGTTCATGTTCAAGAAGCTGTATTCCACAAATGCTATGATTGACATAAGTCTATCCAATAGTATGACAGTTAAGATTGCCTAAGACTCCTATGCTTTTCAGACGATCAGGTGGTTGGGTGTGGAAACTTGGTTAATTTTGTATTCTCGTAACTTGAAAATGCTCATTATATCAGTGACCGGTTTTGTCTGGTTGTATACATGTTGTCAGCAGGAATGTGGCTGAATGTGGCGTAAACAATGGCGGAGTAGTAAATATGGTTGCTGATTATTGAAGAGAACTAATTTTGATTTCTCCAGTAGGACTGACTGACTGAGTTTGGTTTTACGCTGCTTTTAGCAATATTCCAGCAACATCACGGCGGGGGACACCAGAAATGGGCTTCACACATTGTGCCCATGTGGGGTTTCGATCCCGGGTGTTCAGCGTGACGAGCCAACGCTTTAACCACTAGGCTACCCCACCACCCCTCCAGTAGGAACATTTCATGACACTTCAACAGTGTCTTTTAGAATTCCTGTAACAACCTTAGCAGATGAGTGATGTTTCTGAACAGGTCCTTAATTGTACAGACAAATTGTTTGATATACTTTTTGTGATAGAACCACGAAAAATATGTCATCCATTAACAATTAATCTTAGTGTTTATATCTAAATCAACAGATTTTAATGAAACAATAAATTTATATCTTAAATCTTATACAACAGTGGAACTGATGGTCCCTGTGTTCCACAGAAGATATGTTTTGTTTTGCAGTCCTGGGGAGTTTCGCCTATTAATAGATGTTTTTGTAGCAAGGTGTGCCATTCTAAGAGATAGTAATCCCTGCGATTTGAGTGGTTCCCAGGTCTCGGGAGGCATGACTTTGTGTCAGATGAAAAAAAGTCTGACTTCTTTATGAAGGTTTTTGTCCTTTCATAGTCTTGCAGTGATTTGAAGAGCCACTGGCAAGTGGAGTTACATGGAAGAAATTTATTCATTTCTCAGGGACAAAAAATGTGTTCACTCCAAGATCAATTAAGTTGACTTGACAACAATGGCTAAGACTTGTCTCCCAATCAGTGCAAATAGGTTTCAAAAGGAACTGCCTTGGCCATAGAATTGTATCTTTTTGTGTATGTAGAAAATGTTCCACATATTTCATTTAAAAGTCATAAAAACACCACGGAAATAAATTTGTTGAACCGTGTGATCCTACCTTGAATCAGTCGTAATCCTTCGCTCAATAAAGTTGCAACATCATAGCAAGAGTAATTATATTGCAAGCGACTTTCTTCTCCGTGAAACATCTGCAGGGTTATACTACCCAACATTTGTTAAGGGCCACACCTTTGACAAAAGATGGCTATTTTGGTCCTTTGCAAATATTGAGTAGTATATTTGGCAATTTAATAACAGACTTGAAGCTATTAACAAATGAAAAGGTTATGTGTTGAATGTCAGCTACGATTCAAAATGTTGAGATTCTTAATGACGTTTTCACACCATCTCATCAAAAATGTGTTTTGGTCCCAGTGTTTTCAGTCCTAATATATTAGTAGTTACTCAACTGTGGGTGTGAGTGTCAAATGATTCTCACGGTGAGCATTTTGTCCACATTTATCATTTTATAAAACCTAACTTGATCATCTCATCATTCTTGTTGACTATCATTCCAACATAATGATTTACATTAATATGAAACTGATGTAAGAACTATTGTCAGAGACGTGTTCTGTTTGTCAGACCAGTAAGCTATTATTCATTTTAAACAGGTGTTTTTTATCCTTATTTTATTTCATACTTTAAAAATGTTCATTTTTAATCCACCATCCTTGGCCATTATATTGATCAGCTGGGTTTATACAGCTTTAGGCTATAAAACTGAAATCATGACTCCGGCATTGTTACTTTGGAAAAATAAGATTTTGAAATCATCTTTTCACAAATTAATATACTGCAAAATAATATTTATTCAAGGTGATTACCTTTGAGCTAAATATGACAGTTCTATGAATAGCACATCATAATTTGGTCTTTCTTATAACAATGGAATTGCATTAAATTCTAGATTTGGAGAAGAAATTATGATAAATGTTAATTAAAATTTTAATAACCAGATGACTGTTTAAGGTAACCCAAGAATCCAGTACTTTACTCTTCAAAGAGAATTTTATCTGTAAGAAAGTGCCTTTATTTTGGAATATGACCGATAAATTAAAGCAGTAACGAGGTTTCTATTGTGTGGATCCTTGACACTTGAGGACCCCCACCCCTAAAATAACTCTCTAAAATCGTCTTCAAATTGTGTCATGTGATCAAGGCTGCCCTGTCTGTTGCTTGTTCCTTGTTAGTTCATCCTGGTCTTCTTGTTTATATTGTGTGAAATCTATAAGAGTAGCTGAAAAAGGGGTATTTTCGGGGTCAAGTTACATTTTAGGCTGCCGTGAAAATCCTCCCATTATTACCAGTCAGTGTTACATACTGTGGTTCTTATAGTCACACTGTCAGTGATGTTATACACTGTTGTTTGTAACTGGCACATATCTTGTCAATTTCAGTATTTGACCAAGGTTGAATGTTTCAGGGATGTGTAGTTGACTTGTCAATTGCCAGCAGTGAGGACATGTTTGGAGATAATCTCAACCCTCCTTCCATAGTTGGGGTTTAGAGGTCAGGGGTCAGAGGCTATGACTATAACATCTTTATCAGAAGATATAGCGATCTGTCTCCCTGCTTACAAAGGCTGATAAAGGAAATCTTGAATGTAGCGTTGTTTAGTACACAAGGTTGTCTTGCCTTTGTTTCAAAACAAAAAAGAACATCCTGTGCTATTTGAGACCTCCACCAGGACATTTTTGTGGCTTAAAGCCATTGATGGTGGAGTGTTGGTCGAGAAACATGTCATGCAGTTTCTCTATTTCAACTGACCTGGCAAAGAAAACGCATCTTTTATTCTTAAATACTAAAAAATCATTGCATGAAAAAATGGTCCAGATTTGGAGAACATTTTGGTTATTTTTATTTGTTGTTTTTTTTTTTCTTTTAGTGGGTTGGGGTGGGACTTCATTCAAAATTGAAATTCCTGTGATGCCTTTCTTGAATTTTCACACCTGAAACTAAGTCGGTATTGACATTTGCAATTGACAAGACCGTCATTGTATTCAACTAACTGTTGTCTTCTCTGTTTGTTTTCGGAAGATCGTTTGACTGTGTGAGGTTAGCTCCCTTCTCCGCTTGCCAACAGCATGCTAACAGCATGCTAACAATGCGTGTTCCTTCACTGAGGCCTTCAAGACCACATACCTGTACATCGTGCAGATGACACAAGTAGTTCCCTGTAGAAATCTGCATCTCTGCTTGTTAGTTATTGACGGAGAAAAGTGTCATCTTTATCTGCTAATTGTTGACTCGAGCAAGGGTTAGCTGCTTTCCTAGTTGGGAAACGTGTCAGTGTTTAAACTAAGGTGATGAAAATATTTCTTAGATTAAAAAAAATGAAATTGATTGCGTGATTTAAGTGTTTCAGTGTGTAATTTACATGGTTTGAAATTGACATGACAGCTGATTTTGTTGTATATTTCATTTTGTGATTCTTGTGGTTGTGATCTAAATGTGATTTAAGGGATGGAAAATTGACTGACATGTTTAATCTGAAAAAAAGGTTGTTTGATTTAAGCATCATCTTTAGTTAATACCACCTGAACAGTGGAATACCACCAAAACAACAGCTTTTCGTAAAATGTTGTTTTTTTAACGTCACAATATTCCAGCTATATGGTGGTCATCTGTAAATAATCGAGTCTGGACCAGACAATAAAAACTTAACACCTTATCTTAAGATCAATTCAAATATGAATGTATTAGGCGAGGTCACGTACATTTTTTAAAGAAAAATTTGCGATGTTTAAATTGGATAAAATACATGAGGTTCTAGTAGTTTGTTGTAATAAGTCTGATGTAATTTTCGTGGTTTTCAAACAAATCTGCCATTACTGTTAGCATAAGTTAAATAGCAACATTACTTATAAAGTTATAGACGGACAGCTACAACATCAGATAGCAAATGTTGAAAACAAGGCTGGAATTCTAGACAAGATCTAAAACAAGACTGGCTGTTAAGTTGCAATGGGCTGTTACCCCCTTTAGACTAACAAGTCAGACACAGGTATATCTATGAGACGACATTTAAAGAATGCAACTTAAGTAAGTACTTTACACCGATACGAGTACAATTGGGCCTGACAAAATCAACAATAGCAAAATGACTTGTCATGAACTCACAACAGGTCAGGACATGTTGATTTATATTTAACACACATTCCCTGGATTTACACACCAAGTTCATAAGAGCTTAAGAAGCGATCGTTTCTTACACGTCTATAGAATCAGTGGCTGATATAAGCAAATCACGATTGTTGTAAATGTATACTCCATATTTCTGACCCTCGTGTTGATAACAAAAGAACGTCTGAAAAGAGATATGTTGTGTTTATGGAGTGTTTCGCATTTCTGAACTCAGCTTTGAAGATTTTAAAGGAGCTGTGCTTGTGGCATTGGTATAATAGGAAATATATACTGGTGTCTATGGAGCCCGGTGTTGTACATTGCATTGTAATGGACAGTTGATATCCAGCCGTGTACACACGGGAGACCCTGAAGGTGTACCCACTCCTTAAGGGAACTAAGTGGTGTACTTGGTTATAGACAACAGTATTCACCTGACAACTGATATATACTGGGAAACCTGAAAGTAAATTTGTTTAAAAGTGTTGCAACTTTTTTTCTGATTGTGATTTGGTGTTGGGTTTTATATATGTTGATATTTAGTATATACAGTAAACTATGTTTAAAACGAACTTAAAAGGGACGACTGTTTTTTGTTTCTTATTGCTGTTGTTTGTTAACGGATTTCGACTAGAATGTACGGGAATTGACAAGGCCAAAGAAGCAGTTTGTTATCTCTGTCAGTTTGTTATATACAGTATATCAATTTGTTATATATATCAGTTTGTTATATCTGTCAGTTTGTTATATATATCAGTTTGTTATATCTGTCAGTTTGTTATATATATCAGTTTGTTATATCTGTCAGTTTGTTATATCTGTCAGTTTGTTACAAGTGTCTTCGTATCAACTTAGTTGCCTGTAGTAATGTTAAAATTGCTTCATGAAAAATCTTTGGGAAGAAAACAAATCATTGTTGATGAAAACTCTGGTTTATTGCCTTTAGTGGTTTTGATGTAGATTCTTACACTGTTATTGTGGTCCTGTAATAATCTACGTCAAAACATCACTAAATAAACCAGAAGGTATTATCCATGATTTGTATGGTTTCTGATTTTCTCACCAACTGCTAGAATACATAGAGTAATTATTATTGGGGTAAATTAGATGATGGATATTAGTTTTGAGGAAAGCAGCTCAACATGCTTTTTTGTATTTTTTTAGGTGAATCTGCAGTGCTGGTCTATTTAATGTAGACTTGGTTATCTGGATTAAAAAATAGGTTTTCTGTTTTAAAGTGCCAGTTATGTACTGTGAAATTTAAAATATACAGCTCTAAAGTTTGTGCAGTTACACGCCCAAGTGTATATAAACTGATTTTTTAAAGAAAGTGTTAAAGTTTGTATAAATATGCATATCACTCAAAGCTACTGTGAAATTTGAAGAGTTCAGTGGTATTGTTTATGCTACTAAGTACCAATGTATAGACTATGATATTTGAAGAGTTCAGTGGTATTGTTTATGCTACTAAGTACCAATGTATAGACTATGATATTTGAAGAGTTCAGTGGTATTGTTTATGCTACTAAGTACCAATGTATAGACTATGATATTTGAAGAGTTCAGTGGTATTGTTTAGTGCTACTAAGTACCAATGTATTGTTTATGATGCTGGTATTGTTTATGCTACTAAGTACCAATGTATAGACTATGATATTTGAAGAGTTCAGTGGTATTGTTTATGCTACTAAGTACCAATGTATAGACTATGATATTTGAAGAGTTCAGTGGTATTGTTTATGCTACTAAGTACCAATGTATAGACTGTGATATTTGAAGTGAACAGTATTCTTGTGCTTAGACTGGTAGGTCATGAAAGATGCTGACAAAAGACTGAAAGCCTATAAAATGCTGAGTTGTATACACCAAACTATGTTATGAATGATCACATTAAATCGGCCAGTTTCACAAAGAATACGAACAGTTTGGGCGTAAACCGTCATGATCAATCATGTGTGCTAGATATGAAATTGATCATCCTCAAAATGAGGAAACACATGGTGATGTAAATAACACTTATTGACATCAATGAACTTCTTAAGGAGATCAAACGATGAAAAAAAATTCATTGATCAGTTGAGAGCTGAAAGTAGTACCTCCCTAAATAATTATGTTTGTATGGCTAAACATGCATATGAATTCAATACTTGCTGCAGAAAGCATGTGCTGTATGTTGGTGAACATTCTGTGACATACTGTTTGACGTGTGGTTGATTGATTGACACAATGTCAATATCGGGATGATTATCAGCCTCTAGTGCTGTTTTCCTGAAGAGTTTATATCATCATCATCATGATCCATGATCGTGTGGAGAAAAATATTGAAAATAGTTGTCTCATTGGCTTTAAGATTTAAGAGTGAGTGAGTAGGTATGGTTTTGCACTGCATATAGCAATATTCCAGCAATACCAGGGGACTTAAGATTTAAGAACCAAGTTCTGAGGAAAATAAAAATTTAGTCATATATAATTACTGTGGAATCTATGCATATATATTTATATTTTTCAAGTCGGAAAAAAACCCACAAGTCTAGATCCCTTGATTACACTTATAAAAATGGTACAGGAGGAAAGATTATTTTGACCAAAAATAAAATGCAATTATTTCAAAATCTTATTAACTTAATATATGTTACATTTGACCACTTTCTAAATGGCATTGTGTATTAATACATATGTATTAACTTTTCCGAAATATTCATGACCAGTATGTTAGATGTTCTACTGCAATAATGTGCTGCAGTGAAATTAAAAATAGACTAACCTTTAATATTTCTTTGTTGCTATTTTGAAAAGGAACTTAACTGACAAATTAAAAAATCTGTTAAAAGTGCATGTTTCGATTTCAATACTGCATATGAAATCAATGAAGTGGCTCTGGCACATTACTTCAATCTGAAATTTTCTCAAGTCATGATAAAAGATAAGCCAGTTTTTTTCACAACCATTGCAATTATCAGTGTTGATACATGCAGTGATTGCTAAGTTATGTATATGATTCCGCTGATCAATAACGCTAATGCTAATAGCGTCCTCTACATGGTTATGATAGGATAAATATCCGTAGCCTCTTTGTCGTTATCACGCCATTATCACATCTTATTTGCTTCGACAGATTGTACAAGCGAGTAGACTGTTAAGTCAGGGAGAACAGGTACAGGCAGAAATGGCTTGGATTGATGCTGTTGATTAACACAGCTTTTTATGGCAGCAAAAAAACGGTGAATCAGCGTCAAAGAGATGATGGATATGTTCCGATGTATCAGATATGAACTTCTTATGGTCTCAACTTTTAGTCTTAGCTAGACAGAGAATTGTTCGTCTTAATTAGAAACATCAAAAAGGTATTTTTTTAGGATGGACAGATTTGTGAAATATTGTTCTTCTGTGTGAGTATTATTAGATATAAGTAGTTATATGCTTTCATTGGTCAGATTTATCTCAGTTTCTGGATAATATTAGGCCTTATGGATTGTACATTATCAACTATGACAGGCATTTAATAAGATATGTCATCCCTTTGTGATGATGTTGGTTCTTTATGTGAAGTCCAAATTGATTACAACTCATACCAACTATTTTAGGTTACAATCACGTAAATATTTATGCAACAGGTACAATTTTGTATCTGTCTGTATTTTTGGTTCTATAAAATATAAAGTAAATTATTACTGAACAAAAACAAAATTATTAGAAAGATATTGCATGTTTAAGACTATGATGAAATATGATTGTAAAATTGCAAATGAACATGATGCAATGGTATTTCCTCATGGGAAGCTAAAGTGTATCATTGTATAATGATTTGTAATGATTAATAGTTGTCATGCCAGTAGTTTAATATGTAAGACCTTTAATATGTAAGACCTTTAATATGTAAGACCAAGTTACTGAGCTTTTATAGTTGTTTATCATATTCACCAGAAAGAAGAAAATATGTTTAACATAGTGTGATGAGAAAGACCTTTCATTATTACAGTCGATGGCTGGACCATAAATAGGAATGACCAATCAGTTGCCATGTAAACATATTGATAGATGAGATGAAGTTAATGAGTTTTTGTCACAGTTTATCAACCTATTAATTAAATGTATGAATGAATTCTTTTTTTAAAAATGTCATCAGAAAGAAGAAAAGCTTAAGTTGAAATAATTGTCAACTAATAAGTTAAAAGTATGAATTAATCAGTATATTCGTCAGGAAGAAGAAAAGCCTGTTAAGTTGTTGTGGTCTGGCGGAGCTTTAATTATTACAGCGGTCAAGGACTTGACCATAAATGTGAGTGACCAATCAGCTGAGGATGGTATTACTAATTATCTGAAGAGCATTATTGACTGGCCGATACTTTCCTGTGTCGTTATGACAAGTGGCGAACAGTGTAGGTGCTGAGAGCCAGCTTGCTCTGATACTCAGACGAGGAAGGTAGATTTCATATGAAATAGACATGTTGTAATCAATAACCTCTCCATGTTTTAGGTCTATGCTTTATTGTATTGACTATTTTCCTGCAGTGATTTTTAAGAGTTAGAAAGTTCATCTTTTCACATCTGTTGATGTTGTGTGATTTTTTTTGTTAACTGTTAAGGTTGTCATTAAATATTTTGGTGTTTTTGGAAAGATTTTAATTTTTTCTTTTTCAGTTTTAAGTTTTGAAGTATTTCAGCTGAAGCAGTTTAAAATCCTAGTATCGACTAGTCTCAATCTAACCACTTCTGTCACTACTGAACTTGTCTTAATCTCATTACACCTTTCACTGTTGGGCTAGTTTCGATCTGACTACTTCCACGGTTGGTTCTACTTCTACGTTTCACTGTTGGGCTAGTTTCGATCTGACTTTCGGTTGGTTCTACTTCTACGTTTCACTGTTGAGCTAGTTTCGATCTGACTACTTCCACGGTTGGTTCTACTTCTACTTCTACTTCCCACGGTTGGTTCTACTTCTCGTTTCACTGTTGAGCTACTTTACTTCCATGTGTCTACTGTTGGGCTAGTTTCGATCCTGACTACTTCCATGGTTGGTTCTACTTCTACGTTTCACTGTTGGGCTAGCTTTGATCTGACTACTTCCACGATCTTTCACTGTTGGGCTAATTTCGATCTGACTACTTCCACGGTTGGTTCTACTTCTCACGATTCACTGTTTCACTGGCTAGTTTAGATCTGACTACTTCCACAGTTGGTTCTACTTCTTTCACTGTTGGGCTAGTTTCGTTTCACTGTTGGGCTTGGTTCTACTTCTCACGTTTCACTGTTGGGCTAGCTACTCTCACGTTTCACTTACTTCCACGGTTGGTTCTACTTCTTTCTACGACTACTTCCACGTTTCACTGTTGGGCTAGTTTCGACTACTTCCACTTCTCACGGTTGGTTCTACTTCTCGTTTCACTGTTGGGCTAGTTTCATCTGTACTTCTCACCACTGGTTGAGTAGTTTCGGTTCTTGGTTCTACTTCTCACGTTTCACTGTTGGGCTATTTGATCTGACTACTTCCACGGTTGGTTCTACTTCTCGTTTCACTGTTGGGCTAGTTTCGATCTGACTACTTCCACGGTTGGTTCTACTTCTACGTTTCACTGTTGGGCTAGTTTCGATCTGACTACTTCCACGGTTGGTTCTACTTCTACGTTTCACTGTTGGGCTAGTTTCGATCTGACTACTTCCACGGTTGGTTCTACTTCTACGTTTCACTGTTGGGCTAGTTTCGATCTGACTACTTCCACGGTTGGTTCTACTTCTTGGTTCGTTTCTACGTCACTGTTGGGCTAGTTTCAATCTGACTACTTCTTCCACGGTTGGTTCTACTTCTACTTCCGGTTGGTTCTACTTTCCACGCACTTCATGTTGGGCTAGTTTCTCGATCGGTTCGGTGCTTATTGGTTCCCACAAATGGTAAATGTCTGAGACTCCATCACTATTCTTGTTCAAAAGTACTGGCCACAGCAGAATCCAACCCAGCTCACTCACTCACTCACTCAGGTACCACAAAGCAACTGTAGCACAAGGATGATTGTAAGCCCCATACTTGGACACAAAAGTGTGACAGTCATAGCACTCATATCGCTTTGTGGGGTCCTGCCCAGCTGGTCCAGTTCTTTTGATGTCAGATGCCATTTTGGACACTGAATCACCACTTTGGAGTCCCCACTGGGATTGGTGTTACAAGAATGGGAATTGAGGTACCTGTCTGGACCTGATATGATTCACAGAGGAAGTGCTGTATATCATTAGATTTTAGATTTTATTGCAAGTAAATTCTTTGTGTTATAAAGTGTTCATCTAGACCATAAAGCCAAAATTCACCACACTGAACCTTTGTCAGTATCTTGAAGAGAATAATAGTAATAATCGTTACTCATCTTGTCAATGATCCACATGTCTTGAAGTTGATGCCACCCATAATTTGCCAATCATTTACAATGTATTTTATTCTTCTAAGCTACGAAAGAGGATATTAATAAGCATCCAAACGGCTCTACTTTTACAAGTGTATCATGGACTGAAAGCTATGTACAAGATGCTTGCCAAGTTACAATACAGTTAAATATAACAATGATTTGAGTGGTAATGGCGGTGAGAGAGAAGCTGGGGATCTAGGTTAATAGGATGGTGTGGATTTGGCATCGAGGGGATAGCAGGGGATAGTGGCTCCTTGGCAGGCTAGTATATGAAAAGAAAGCAGTAATTTGACAAATGTAGTGATAGATAGATTCTTGATTTTATTAGAAGCAGTCAATACAACATTGGTAGTTTCAATCGCTGGCTCTCTGTTCGGGAGCTGTGTCATTGTGGGTTAATGTGAAGGAGCCTATGCGTGGAAGATGGGAAAATTAGAAACTTAACCTGTTAGGCCAGCAAGATAGGCAAGAAGGGAATATTCAGTTTCTATGACAATGAAATCTCTTGTAGACGTTGAGGACCTTATGCAGGGAAGTGTTCAGGATGGAGATATTTTTTCAAATGTTTATTTGTTTTTTGTCACAAATGTGTATTTTGCTTTAGGTAATTAAAAGAATTGTACATGAGCTCACATGTTTTATTTGTCAGATTTAATTACTGAGTTATGTGTAGAATGATTTTTTTAATTACCAGTAATAGGTTTTTAATGGTTTTTCTTAACGACGTAAAATATTTAAAAGACATAGAGATGACATTAAGTAAGAATAGATGGATTAAGTCAGTTGCAGTAGCAAATGTCTGGAGAAGGAATGTTCAACAAGCCAACAAGACTGAAAGATTAGCAGGGTATATGCTAGGATATGTGTATCCCTGTTTGTATGTCACAATAATTTATAACCCTATTTTTTTTGTTATAAATGGTCAATTGAATTCAATTCAGTGGATTATCCAGACTGTTTATTCTCTGGCATTGACATTTTATATTTCAACAGGCCAGCTGTCATCATGAACACTGTAACAATAGATTCTCAGTGATAGCTTATCGTCATTTCCTGATCACACCATTGACTGACATACCTGATGAAATCTCTTCCAACCGATCCGGAGGATGCATGCAAGACTGGTGGCATCAATTCAAGGGATATATCTCTTAAAAGTCTGTTTGAATGTCTTACATCAGTCTCTTAAAAATGACGTAAAGAATGGTTTGAGAAAGTGGAATTAAGAAAAACATAGTTTTACTCAACAATAATTCACTTGAATAATAAAAGGTACAATCCTGCATTTGAAATATTGAACAAAACGCAGCAGCAATTAGTGTTGACATTGTGAATAGCTACCTCAATCAGTCATGTCAAGAAATAAGCAATTACTGAAAACTCATTGGGCATGTTATTGTGATAATACCGATAAACAATACTGATATCTTATCATCATCTGGAGCTCACTAACCTATAAGCGTGGATGATTGGCGGCTGTCAATCTTGTGTACATTACTGGGTAGTGAAGGGTGATACCGACAGCTTTTCATTTGCCATACAAAACATATAATTATGCTCGGTGAGGACATTGGTGTCGTTGATGCTGTTTATAGATAGTTGTAATCGTCTAGTTCCGCTTTGACACATGCCGTGATGAAGCAGCTTGAAATCTACCACCTAAAGTAAGTTATGTATGATAAACATGTCACTCTACACACACAGCTAATGTGTACATTTCTTATGCAGTAAAAACTGACGTGGCTTATTTTGTCACACCTTGCCAGATGGATTACCATGACAGTTGTTTCAGAGATGGGATAATATTTTCATATGCTTTTTAATAATCTGGAAAGAAATTATGCACAAATTGTACAACTTGCTGATTTATGTAAGCAGGTCATAAATATCACACGCACATGTATATGTGCGATAAATATTGGCTCTACATTTACCCGTCAATTTCCGACATGCTACAGACATGCTACATAAAGACTAGCATTGTCAGTCCCACTCTCTGTTTGGGCCAAGACCAGCTGCTTTATAATGAGGTATTTGAGATAACACCTGGCTAATTTAATCCTGTCTTCTCCCATCTTTGTGCTATAGCGAGGCAGGATTGACCACCATTTTGGAGGCTGTAATTAGAGATGTTGAACACACAGGTGAATCAGGAATATGTAGTGACTGCCAGGGCCATGATGTTTTGACTACTGGCCTTAATGAAGGATAATGATCTTCAAATACATATTAGGATCTGTGCGATTGACTTTAATCCTCTATAGGATTAATTCAGATTATTGGAGTTTTTATAAGAATTATGCCCTGTTTAGCGTTGAGGTTGATTGTCTTTCAGTGTTTGTTCATTCAATATGTGGTTGAGAGGATACAGAACTAGAGGTTATGCATAAAAATAGGAAAATGTAAATAGAAGTGACAAAACCCTTTCCACATCCATAAGAAATCTCTGCTAAGTCGAGTCGATTGTACAGTTGTGAGTATATATTTGTTACAGCAGTATTACAGCTGTACTATGTTGTTTGTAAACAAATTGAGTCTGGACATTTGTCTGTATAATGTTGGTCTTAAAACATTTCTATTGATTTACTGTTTCATTAATGTTGTATATGTGGAAACACCAAACAGAGGATACATGTTACTGTTAGGCCAGACCAATTTTATTTTTTGTTTTATGGATTTTTGTACTTAAAAAACCTAAAGGCAGGAGGGCCAAAAAAAATGCTTAAAGTATTTTAATTTTGGCAATTTATAAAGTGTATGTGGGGCAAAACACAATCTAAAAAAACACCCATTTCTTGTAAATTTACATTTTTGACCAATAAAACCCCAAAAACATTAGGATTTTACTTTTAGAGCGGGAAAATTTAACTTTTATTTTTTTTCCTATTCTTGAAAAAATACGACAGGCGGATCCACAAAACAAGAAATAAAATTGGTCTGGCCTTAAATACAGTATTTTGGAGTTTATGGTGAAAAATACACATGTTTGGGAGACTCTGAAGAAACATTTCACTGATGTTAGACAACATAAAACAGCCAGTCTGTTCTTCAGGAGCCCTCACTGGACCCTGTTCCCCATGTGCCTTATAATGAGGCAGACTTGACCACTTGTTGACCAGTGGTGGGGTCTTTGTAAGATAAGGAACACATGTTGGGGGTAGTACCCTGATGTGTCGTTGGTCAAGGTTGCCCTCTACAAGTCGGAATGAAGGGCTGCTATTGTGACAGGACTGACAGCTCACTTAGTTTGTTGTCTATGACCCCTGCACAGAAATGGGCCTTTTGTGTAGCCATATACTACATGAATCCTATTTTCTTGCATTTGTTGATGAATGGAGAAAACTGTTTTGGACAGGAAGTGTTGACAATAGTAGTATTCAGCTGTGCATACACATGTGATGGGTGTGAGTTTGATGATCTTTTTGTTGCTTTGTCATCTAAACAAGATGTTTTTCATTCTGTCTTTGGTAATTGGATTAAGGTAGATCTTAAACAAACAAAAATTTATCGTTTCTTTTTTTTTCTTTTTTTTTTTGTGTGTGTGTGTAGGGGGCTTAGTGGCTTCATTCTTTGCTGAATATGTAAAGATGCTGGTTTGGATTCCCCATATGGTACAAAATTAAAAATATAGAATACATTATCATTACAAGATAATACAATATATTTTATTGTGCAAATGTTCCATGTAGAAACAGTGACAATATTCTATAAACTACTCATTATCAGTTGTCATATAAACAATCGGGAGATCATCCCAAACTCACTAACTTGTTGTCTCATATTTTGAATATTGTCTTTAATTTATCATGCTGGTCAGTGAATGAGCACTGATGATGGGAAGACAGACATCAGTGATTGGGTGAACCTGCTGACCATCAAGGGTGACCCATCCATTACAACCCTTATGTAGGTCCTTGGTTGCTGGGTCTCTTGAAGGCACAGTGGTCTTTAGATGAACTTGTCAGGGAGGACCTCATTAAGATATAGTACCACTCATTTATAAGGGGCTACATTTTACACTTGCTAGTACCGGTACCAGTCAGCTGTCTCACAGTCCCTGAACCATATTATTTTCCTACAGCCAGCCCTCCCTGCAATGGTAAAGCCCTAAATGAAGCAAGTCTAGATTTCTTCAGGTTCTGAATCTCTGGTCTCCGTGGGGATTTTTCAATTTAAATGGGTTTATTTCATACAATCGGAATCATATATATTCTGAGACTAAGTGTTAGTCACGGTATCAGTGACTTGCTTTCATGAACTCTTCATGACATTTGTATATCTAGATCTGCCATTGTCTCAGTGAGTGTATATTGACTAATTAATGGCCAGTCATCTAATGAACTATTCACTGGAGTACTGTCTGAATGATACTTGATTGTAGGCAACTGTTCCAAGGTTTGAGATACATCAAGTTTTAAATAAGGTCATTGATCCATCGTCTGAATGATACTTGATTGTAGGCAACTGTTCCAAGGTTTGAGATGCATCAAGTTTTAATAGAGTCATTGATATATCATCTGAATCATACTTTGATTGTAGGTAACTGTGTGGTTCAAGGCTTGAACTGCATTAAGTTTTAAATAAAGTCATTGCATGCTTGACAAGGATCTTAAGACTTTTATCCTTGCTCTTCTCAAGCACTAAGCAGGCCGTATACCTTTCAACACACAGTAGTTAGGACTAACAATCGCCAAAATATATGATACTGTCGGGCAGTATGTCAGTTGGGTACCCACCAATTAACCCATTCTGTAGTGCGAACACTGGCAATTAGTAAGTGTTCTCTTGAAAATACCGATTTAACCAGCCAGTCTGTGAACCACAAATCTAGATACAATCTTGAATGATGTATGTCTCTGTCTGGAATGTAAACAACCACTCATATGTGAAACGCACCTCTTGCCTCTACTCATGACAACCCTTACCCAACAAGATACCAAACTACTCAATTATCTGTTGATGTGAATGACCAGGTTGACCATTGGTGGCGGTCATTTCTGGCAGCCTCATGATCTGAGTCCTACTGCCATCCCCCTGCCTGTACTCTATCCTCTCATCCCCTCCCTGCTCTCTGTCCTCCCAAATCTACCCCACCCATCCCCATCCCCCTCCCAGCTCCCAGCTCCCCTGACCAGCAATCCATCTAATATGGGGTTCCTGGCCAGAGGGAGGCCTCTATTTCCAGTGAAGCTCCGCTCCAAGTTCAGGTGTCAAGTTACCGTCTCATTAGATGGGGAAATATGTCAAAACTCTTTTACCACTGTCAGTGTGCTTAGCTTTATGTATACCACTCAGCAGCATCTTGTGGGGCTCCACAGGGGTGGGAAAGAGAGATTGTTGGTATATTGCATGGCTCCACAGGAGTAGACCTGAGGGTTATAGTCCTGGACTTCGTGGGGCTCCACAGGGGTGGGAAGGAGAGATTGTTGGTTTATTGCCTGGCAATAGGAAGTAAATAGAAGTGTTACTGCCCAGGATCTCGTGGGGCTCCACAGGGGTGGGAAGGAGAGATTGTCAGTATATTGCACGACTCCTATGGAGTATGCAGAAGTGTTATAACCCTGGATCTCGTGGGGCTCCAAGGGGTGGGAAGGAGAGATTGTTAGTATAATGCATGGCTCCTATGGAGTATACTGAGGTGTTATAGCCCTGGATCTCGTGGGGTTCCAAGGGGTGGGAAGGAGAGATTGTTAGCATAATGCACAGCTCCTAAGGAGTATATGGAAGTGTTATAGCCCTGGATCTTGTGGGGCTCCACAGGGGTGGGAAGGAGAGATGTATTGTTAGTATAATGCACAAGTCCACTACAGTAGTCAGAAGTGTTGCAGCCTCGGATTTTGTGGAGTTCTACAGAAATGTGACTGAGTGATGATTGTTGGAACAAGAACTGAAGTTTGGATCCTTTATAACTTCAGATTCCTAGCTGTATGAAAGAGAATCTGTTGATATGTTTTTAGGTTCAGCAGGGAGATAAAGGGATGAATGACAAAATCTGTCCCGGCTCCGGAGGCTGCAAGTGTATTGAGAATAATCAATTTGAGAAATAGCCACCATTTGATTTTCACATACAGAATGGAAAGAAACATGAAATTTGATTCTTTACAGCATGTGCATTACAAGTAAGACCCCCACCTGACACCATGACTTGTTGAAGTTTGGCCTCTTGATAAAACATTCTGCTGGAAATACCCAGAAGTGTGTCTTGGGGAGAAAACGGTATGCATTTATTCAATACAACAAAGAAGGCCGATCAAAACACTTTCAGAAAATCTGAAAGTGAAATAAAAATAACTGTGTTCATATTTTCTTCATTTGATACTCTGTAAATATCTATGTCCTCTGATTGAAATTCGAAGCATAGTCCATCATGAATGATTCAACGTGAGTATTGTCACACCAGAATGGGAAGGATCCAAACGCTTTATGTAGAAACTGGGGATACGCAAGTTGTGCAATGTAAGTTCTGTACCAACTGGAAAATCAATCAATGTGTAATTCAATAGCTCTTTAAGGGTTGAAAAAGATTACATTGGTGCAGTGAACTTTACATTAAGTGTCCCATACTGTGGAGGAAGCTACAGCGAGCTGATAAAATCAGCCATGACACTGTATTTGTCCATTAAATCCACACCATCCTTGTCTAAAGGAACAAAGATGGTCGCCTCAGCTATAATACTTTCTTCCCAACTAGTTCAAATACAATTACTGAAACCTGAAATGAATAAATATTCTGCTGAATAAGCCTTCATGGACAAATTTGCTAATTTTTAACTACTAAAATAGACAATTATTCTTTTCACGGAATAAAGATACATAGGATAAGTGAATTAATTCTGTATTTGTTCTGATGAAATCACATCTGGAAATATGCTATTGGTCATATGATGAATTGCCTAAAAAAATGTTGTCGATTTTGTGTAATAAAGTTTATGAATATGTTACACAGTATGGATAATGCAATGAAATAATAAAGAAGACATGCATTAACTGTATAGTGTACGACAAGCGTTGAACCCAACTCACTCACTCATTCAATAAAGACAGTTTAGAGATTCTTCATCATGAATATTTTGTTATGTGATGAGTGAGTTTGTGAGCAAGCAAGTGAATATTCTTTATTGCAAAATCAGCAATATTTTAACTATTTGCCATGGCAAAAGATAAGAAACTGGTACATTAACTTGAAAACACTAACATATTTATGTATCATGAAAAAATAAATAAATAAAAAAACAAAACCACCAGCAGTAACACCACACAAAAAAATAACCTCTACATTTGTTTCTGGAAGATTATCTTGAACCGTATGATGTTTAAGTTGTGTTAAAGTAATTGGAAAGGAAATAGATATATGGTGAAATATCCCCAGTCTCAACTGTATGTGTTAAAACTGGCAAAATAAACTTGCTTCCAGTATGTTAACATTAATTCACCTCAATGAGCCTGTGAAGAATGATGTATGACTTGGGAAACGGTGTCTCCATTCTTTCAATTATATTTTTTCATCTCATCGGCTTCATGTTAGTTGGGAAAATGGCAGAAACTAGGTTAAATCACTCTCGGGATTTCAAGAAATTTGATCTCTTATGCAATGCCTGTGCCATTGTGAGAAAAGAAATCTTAGCTGGTAGAGAAAGGGGTTTGGTGAATTTGTATTTTTTTTAGGTTAAAGTGTTTGAGATATGTGTTTTAAAAACTCATGGTCTTGTGTTTGTTTCCCATCTGTTTAACTCGGAGAGACAGGCATTCTAGTTTCGAATTACGTGCAAGTGTTTATGCATATTGAAGTTTCATGGAAAATCAAACCAATGAAACGTGGAACAAGTTTCTTAAAACATTGTTCAAATTTGTGGAATTTTAGTCTTTAAAACTTTTTCATGAAAAGAAAGAATGTTTTATTTTTTTAAGCTATGACATCGTTGACATTAGAGTTTGAACGGATTCCACGATTTCATGCAGTTTAATGATCACATAATCAATTGGACAACAATACTCTGTAGAAATTGAAAATACATGGCATACATGTTTCCGAAATTGTGTGAGTGGCATATGCTACAGGTGGAACACGCCCTGCTTAGCATTGCTATGAACACCTGGTGTCATTGTTTTTCAGCGATCAGTTGATATAATCTTCATCACTCTTTTCCCTGTTTCACCCAGTTGAATCGGTTTCTGAAGATCAAGGTGTGTGTTGTTTTATAATTGTTAAGCAGTTAGGTATAAAGAAAAACAGTTAGGTATAAAGAAAATTAAAGTCGAAGAAGTAGTTTTCAATTGGCACTTAATGGTTCTAATAATTTACTAATAAATATCATAATATAGGATTAGATACAAATCGTATCTAATCCCCTCCTGCCAGTTTGATGTAATAACACATAAACCACCCACGATAATGATAAGCAAGTCTGATATATATTTCATGCTTGAGGTTACATATTCTCGCTAATCTCTAAGCCACTGCTAACTACAAACAGTCCTATAAAGATGATGAATATGTAAGACATTTCAAACATGATAAATTACCTTACAGTGCCTACAAAGCCATCTCATGCTTTCATTATTCGCCAATTTCCCTATAATGAGTTGTGTAAAATATATTACCACTGACAAGATTGTAATTGTTTAAACATGCAGCTCAAAATACAGATGGAAATTTGTTGGTAGAGTAGTTGAAGGAATATAGTGTAATTGTTTAAACAGTGAAAATGAAATTTGTGATAATAAAAGATGATATATATATGTGATTTAAAACAATTAATGGAAGACATCTTGAGGATGTTTTATGTGTACCAAAACATTGCCTATGTGTGAAAAGTTTGAAATTGTCATGCTCTTGCTGATGACTTATGCATTGTTCTGGGCTCCTGCTGGTTTTATTTCACATCTCATAGATACATATTTGTAATTAGTATTACTTCATCTCAGTAACTAAATATTTGTCCAACAGACCCATCATTTTAAAAAATCTTCAAAGTAAGTGTACATTACTTTGGTTGTGCTAAATTAGTTTAGTTTCTGAAAATGTAGAAAAATGTCGGGCTAATTGTGCAATTTTGCAAATTTCACAAATCCTTTAATGTTTTTATTTCCGAGATTAGTTGTTAGTCTAGTTGATAAACCCCGTGTAATATGCCTGTAATATTAATGGGTTTACCTGTATTACTTTGTGTAAGACTTGTAGCATGTCATTAATAGTAGGCCGGCATATTATAACCTGTGAAGATCTGGGTTAGAATTGATCTTTAGTAACCCATGCTTGTCGTAAGAGGCGACCAACAGGCTCAGGCTCCATGACTTGGTTGACTCATGACATCGTATCCCAATATTATTGTGTAGATCAGTGCTCATGCTGTTGATTACTGGCTTGTCTGGTCCAGGCCTGATTATTTACAGACCGCCACCATATAGCTGGAATAGTGCGGCGTAAAACTAAACTCACTAACTCACTGACATGTTATCCATGCATTACTCCTTATGTGTGGCTGTGTTCTCTTTGCTTAGTGTTCTCAGAAGGATCAGTGTTCACATTAACATCTGTGATGATAGGTTCTTTTTAAACAGATTAATGGTCAGCATAAAGAAAACAGTTTCATACAAGTTTGCCTTAGTGTGTTAACATGGAGATCAAATCAGGCCGTCATCTACAACTAAATTGTCAAAGATAAAACATCAACGCCACAGTGATGCCTTGATTATCAGCCAAGTAAAATTCGATAGAAAATTGTGTTGAGAGTGAGTGAGTGAGTTTAGTTTAACAATGATTTTAGCAATATTCCAGCAATATCACGATGAGGCACACCAGAAATGGGATTCACACATTGTACCCATGTGGGGAATCGAACCTGGGTCTTCATTGTGACAAGCGAAAGCCTTAACCACTAGGCTACCCCACCGCCCCTATTTGTTGAGAAGTACAGTCGAACCCCATTTATCCGGACATTTTGGTTACACTCGGAAATTGTCCAGATAGCAAGGCATCCGGTTAACCGGATCAAACAAGCAAAACGTATTGACAATGTATATTGAAAATTTATTCATGTATGTATATCAATAAGTCAATAGTCAAAACATATAATCATATAGATTACCAATGAATACACTTAGTCTTGCGGTAAACAATACTGGCGTGAAACATACACATGCACATGTGCACGGATCTTTCCGTCCAGATAACTGGATCATTTTTAAATGGAAATCTATGGCAATGGTTTGAAACTTCTCCGTCCGGGTCTGGAAGCGCTGGGTCCGGTTAAGCGAGTACAATTACTGAAGGCAAGTTTCTATTCACCTTTACATTGTCCGGAACGCGGGGTTTCCGGATATACGTGGTGCGAGTATACGGGTTTGACTGTATATATAATAGATAACTGAAAATATGTGATGATACCACCCTGACAAACACACAATCTGTCTAGGTGCATGCAAATGAACCTGCAATACAAGCCACTCAGTATCAAATTCATTTATTTCAAAATAGTTGAAAGGATAATTAATGATATCAAACTGTCACAAAATATGTGGCATCTGGTATAAAATCCTTCTAATTCATGTTCATAATGTACATTGTATGTTTAACAATACATCTCAGGAGATTGATTAAATTTGAAAAAGACAATTCTGGAAATATTAAACATTACATATGTGTTTTCGATATCGCATACTGACAAGAAGCGTACAAACAGCAGTGTTGACTTCACACACAAATGTCAAATAGTAATTAAGATGTTATGAAACTCGCCCACAGCGAAACAGATTATGTATGTTTAAATTGATGACTGAGAAACCTTTTGTCTGTTAATGTCAGTATCATCAACATCTACCTTACAATCCTCAAGGGCTGAAAGCTGCAAGTGGAAATGTAGTTTGCACGATCTGGTAAAAATGCTGTGGAGGTTTGCAGCAAATTAGAAAGTTTTCCAGTGATTTCTGGTTTTGTAGCTAAGATGATCCTTTAGCTTTTATCAAGGACAGAATTATTGATAAAACTGGAGCGAGTGACACCAAATTATTCATGAACGTTCTGGTTACGCATATTGTTAAATTCCTGGGACTGGAATACTGCAGGTTTCTCCCAAAGGAAATCAGACTAAACCAGTTTTGTATGATCGCGGCAGCCATCACTCGAGTTACTATGAATGATTCACGGAGGGAACACAATTAAGATTCCAAATCAAGCCAATTTTCAGATTGACAAAAAAATGTGCTTAGATACTTTTGTCTGTTAAGTTGTACCTGCAATAATACCTATTGACTTGATCAGACATGTTTATGGCTGGGAAATCAGGAGCTGTGACATTCGGCAGAGAGAATTCACAAGGCATTGATGGAGCTGTGGCCATGTTGATTGATGATTGGGGGATGTGTTATGAGATGTTGATTGCATGGGAAATGTAGGATAATTGTTATCGGTGGGTCACTTTTAGCAATTACATTTGATATTGTGCTTTCACATATTAATGTTCTTATTGAGTTATCATTCAGTGATCCAAGGTGCCATAATTTTCTGCAGAGTTGCTTCCCTTGGGTGCAGCAGGAAACTATGATTATGGCCGACCAGATTATGTTTCTAGGCTTGTCATGACCACACCAATGCTCAAATGATTTACTTAAGTAGTTAACCCCTGAGAATAGTCTGTCCCGTAGTCACTGAACCACATTAATTTCCCTACTGAATAGACTTGCACAAGGTAATAATTAATAATTCAAATGATAATTTATAAAAAATATATATATTCTTCTAACAGACTGGTGTCCTGCACTGTCCACTTACCTAGACTTGCCTCTCTGAAGGACTGAATTACTATACACCTATTACTACCTACTGAATTGTCCTTCCTGCAATGCTAAAGCCCTAAATAAAGCAAGTCTAGATTTCCACAGGTTCTCCCATCTCACCAGGGCTCCTTTTCAATGTAAATGCCATTTTTGGTTACTATCAAAATTATATATATTCAGAGACTAAACATTAATCTACCCATAAAACTGTTTTCTTCCCATATTGAACAGACATGTTGTGATGTAAATGGAATACCCACTGACAAAGAGGATTGTGGGATCACATTCCGTGATTCTGTTAATTCACGACTTCGTATCCCAATTGTATAGAATAATGATAATGACAGTCACTTGTCTGATCAGACTGACAATATACCGATGGCTGTCAAGTTGCTGGAATGTTGCTGAGTGTAGCGTTACAATGACAACAAACAACACTGGTTGTTATGAGACAGTTAATCAAGACGTGGGAGTTGTGGGAGTTATGGTACCACGGCTGCTTGATGGGGTGTCGGCTGCTTGATGGGGTGTCGGCTGCTTGATGGGGTGTCGGCAGCTATCCATCCAGGAACTCGTACACCAACTGACATACTGCTTAGCATTGTTGTAAGAGATGGTGACATTCCCACCATTGCTATAGCTCTAGCTGTAAAGGTTGTGACACCTGCATATCAGTCAGGGCTAAATCATTGCAGATTGATCAGTTAAAGTGCTATCTCCTAACGGTAAAATCCCACGGTTACATTGCATATCTCCTTTGCATACAATAAGATGTTCATTTATTTATGTTGAGAATATCGGATTTGACACTTACTCATTTGACATCTTAAAGCTTACATGCAACGCAAAGCACAACTTTGCAGATTCTGATACCTTTCCGTATGGACTTACAGTAACAAATTAAAAAAAATAAAATGCAAATTCATCTTACAAAGTTGAAAAATAACGCGATGAAAACAATAACGCGAAATCGGAGTTCAAACGATTCACTAAAAAAATCCCAGCTGCGGTGAAAATTGTTTTGAACAGCTGTGCTGCGCTGTGCACATAGCACATGCACAGCAAATAGGTTTGCGCTGCTTGAACCGGGATCCCTATACACACACAAAGAGCCCTGAGCGTATTGGCAAATGAACCAGCCAATGAAACTGTTCATTACACTTAAGTGCATGACCACCCACGTAGGGGTAGCCTAGTGGTTAAAGTGTTCACTCGTCACGCCAAAGACCCGGGTTCGAGTCCCCACATGGGTACAATGTGTGAAGCCCATTTCATGGTGTCCCCTACAGTGATATTGCTAAAAGCGGTGTAAAACTAAATTCACTCACTCACTCTGAGGGTTCGGTATCCTGGGTGCTTTGTTCAAGGTAGTAAACCCAAGTACAAAATAGTGCACATTTGATTTGCGATTGTACACTTATAATTTTTTTTTTTTTTTTTTTTTAATCAGCAATGTATATTTTATGTCATGAATAAATGATAATTGTGTATTAATTATGTTGGTTGGTTGCATCTAAGTTTTAAAGTAAGATTCTTTGGTCAACAAAAAACTGTTCAATTACAGTGCAGTATAGAGAACAGCCATTACTTGGAACCAGTCACAACATGGTGATTACATTTAAAATATAACAGACAAGAGAATAACCAGTTTTGATTTTTTTACCTGATTCCATAGGTGTAAAAGGGACATATGTGGACATATATATCTGTGATGACACAGGGTGTTCATGAAAGACAATGTTGATAAAAGAAGAGTGGAAATGTTTGGTTGAAACAGGTCTTCAATTGTTTTCAATTTCTTCAAGACGGGATGTAAGTTGGCAGTATATCAGTATTTAGACAGGAGCACTCATTGTCCTGGTTGTGGCAGTGTAACATTCTACCAGGACTATAGATGTATTCCCACTCAAATATATAATTGACCTGTGAAGATCTGGGTTAGAATTGGTCTTCAGCAACCCATGCTTGTCGTAAAACACGATTAATGGGATTGGGTGGTCAGGCTCGCTGACTTGGTTGACACATGTCATCGGATCCCAATTACATAGATCGATGTTCATGATGTTGATCACTGGATTATCTGGTCAAGACTTGATTATTAACAGACGGATGCCATATAGCTGGAATATTGCTGAGTGTGGCATTTAACAACAAACCAACCAACCAACCAACTAACCAACCACTCAAATGTTCAACTTCCTTATCATTGAAAGTACAGCATGTAAAAGTTCCAGTTTGTGCTGAGTCTTTAGAAATACTCTTCCATCAAACCCAAACATATTTATTGTTCTAGTCAGGACCATTTTCTTCTTATGTATCATAATTTTGTGAAGTAAGCAGAGGGTAAATTTATTGATCATAATAGACTGTACATTAAAATTCTTGAAAGTAAATCCGGATATTACTATAAAAATGCTTTATTTTGTTTCAAAACGTCTATAATTTCCTGACAGGATCACACACTAGGTATGTTTTGTTTTTATATTGGCAGTGAATATTGAATATACACTTTTGTAAGTATATCTGTGCAAACAAGAAAATAATTGTTTTGCCTTAAAAACATTTTCCATTTTCTTGTAATGAGTGAATATGGTTTTATGCCACTTTTAGCAATATTCCAGCAATATCACGACAGCCTTTTTCTTGTAAAGCATATGCAAACATGAACTGTGTTATGAAATATTCAATGATCTTACAAGGCTAAACTGATTTGATCCATTTCCACGGGCTTTCATTATCCAGCAAATTACATGCTGTTCTGGTCTGAGCATGGGAAGCGAGGAAATGATATTATCAATCTATTATGCCCCAATAGTGCATTAAATTTCAAAACTCTGTCTCGATTTTGTTCACGCCATTTACACAGAATTCTTTTTCTGTTTCAATAAGAAATCTAGCCTCAAGTGTTGTGGGAAAGCAATTCAAATCAACATGATTCTTTTAGCCTTATTTTGTGACTTAAAGATTTTACATCTCCCGGAGAGCGTTAATAACATTTTGGTCCAGTTTTACAGTTAGGGGTGAAATCTATTAAATTTTCACAGACTTATTTATTTTTCAAATGAATTTGAATATTAATGATTTAATTAGAACCTCCCATGGTGAGAGGTTTAGTTTTTAATGTAAACTAATTATTTATTGTAATGGAATGTGTTTCAAGGCTTGCGGATAGTGATTATGCACATGTGTTTTTTTCCTTGAAGAAATCTCATTACTGCCGGTAGCTCTCTCAACAGATTCCAAACTGTAATGCTTTAATACATATTTTGATTATCTTGCTGGCATTTAGTTCACAATGTCAAAGTATCGTTGATCGCTGTAAGTTTCTATAGCTCTGGTATACAAACTTACAGCTATCAACTATACTTGTGAATTCGACCCATGAAGATTTGGGTTAGAATTTATCTTCAGCAACCCATGTTTGTTGTAAGAGGTAACTAACGGGATCGGGTGGTCAGACTCCCTGACTCCGTTGACGCATGTCATCGTATCCCAATTGCGTAGATCGATGTTCATGCTGTTGATCACTGAATTGATGGTCCAGACTTGATTATTTACAGACTGACGGCATAAGAGTATTGCAGGAATATTGCTGAGTGCGACTTGAAACAAAAAAACTTTTACTCTGGTACAACCCACACTGTTGTTTTATTAGTGATGAATGGGTACCCGATAAGTTGTACACCATGTCATGGGTAGTGGTGTGATGATTCATCGATACGCATTGATGCATCGATCCATGGGCCGCCAATACAGTGAATCGATACAAAGTTTTATATTGTCGTATATCCCAATACGATACTTCAAATGGGCCATGATACATCAATGTTTAACTTTGAATATTACCGATATCTGTCAAGATATACTGTTTTTAAAATCAGCGTAAATTTAATTCTATGATGTGACTGCAGTGACAGCACCCAGCAAAATGCAGATATTAAAGATGTTTTTGATCTATGTTTTCTGTTTATAACAGTATTGTGTTTTATTTATTTTGTGTTTGTTTTTTAAAAAAGTGCCTTATGTGTTTTGGGGTTTTTTCAAATTAAAGTTTCTTCATTTAAACATTGTTTTTGTTTTGATCTTCAGGTGTTATATAGTTGGTGTTAGAATTAGTATTGTGATACGTATCGTATCGCCACCCTTATATCAGGATTCGTATCGTATCGCAGCTTTAGTGCACAATACTTTGGCATTATATCGTCGTGACTAACACTTTAGTATCGTGCTGTATCCTATTGCAGATTGTATGCCAATACCAGCACTTGTCATAGGGCAGCTTCTTCTACTCTTGAAATCAGCTTCAAGAAAGACAACAAAATAGAGGAGAGCATTTGTCATTAAAGATTTCATAGGCTATGTATTACTCTCGTTACTGTGTGATAGAAAGAATTTTATATGTGGACATCGTGTTGCTTTTCAATTTAAGCTTCACTTTAGGAAAAATAAAAATGATGCAAATGTAAAGTACAAACTAAAAAAACAGTCTGTTACAGAATCTGAAGATAATAATTATCTGAAGACTTGTGATAAAACTAAAGTTTCTTTCAGTGCTAGCGAAATACGAGAGTTGAAAATTTCAGTTTTATATTCTGTCATAGACCTTTAACACATTTGTAACAGTTTCTGTAAGAGATAATGGATTGATAAGAATACGTAGACAATTAATAATCAGATTACATGCATAACTGTATAGAACACAGCTTGTAAACCTGTTGAAAGAGACATGCAAGAACGCCAATAACATTGTGCTGTAAGCATCACCTTGAACATTCGTATAATGTCTTCCCTCATTTGTCGTAAGTGAAGTAAGATTGTCGTTTGCAAGAGAATCGGGGTTAAAAACTTTGCTAAATATCTCGGTGCAGAACACAGGGTTGTTGTGTTTATTTTTCTCCTCATATATCTGTTAATGGTTGGATATTACAACCGCAGAAAGATCACTACAGCAGACCTTGGCATATGTGTACAATCCACACGAGAACAATTAGTCGTACTTAGAGCAGTCTCAGTGTGCCGATCCAGCAAGGGCTACATTGGACCTTGGCGTGTTCCTGCAATGTGACTGCAACCCAAGAATCTGTGAAAAACACGATAACTAGGAAAACCGCCAGATCTACTCGCTGTGAGTGAAAAGGCATTGCATTCCTCACCACATGTAAGATCACGGAGAGCATGTGCGCACGAGTAGCGGGCGCCAACATCAGAGTTTTGCATTCGCTTCTCACCACAAATCATTTGATACAAAGTTGTATCGTTGTTGGGGCCGAAATAGCACTCAGGCACAAGGAGTTGTACAAAGATGTGACCTTCCTTGGGCTTTATCTAATCACTTGTTTTGTTTCTACCCAATGCCCATTCCGCAGATTGCTGAGAAGGAAATACCTGCAAGACGGGGTGTGTGTTTTTTTCGCACATGGCCGTATGAAAGCAAGCCACATCTTGAAACCATACACACTTGAAACTTTTTCTCACTTCATATTGTCAGGAAGTTTTCAATTTTGCTGCAGCCAGATTGTGAAAAATAAATGTTTTGTCAGAGAACTCAGGAGAATAAAACTATAATGCAGATTTAGAAAAATGTGCAGGATTGGTGTGGTCTGATATGGGACCACATATGTTACCCCCTCCCTTGCTGTAACCTCCACCAGCTCCTGTAGCATTACACAGGGGTAACACGGCTACTAACTACCTACTGGTTCAGCTACAGGCTACTACACAGCATCTATCGAAGCCACGATACATCAACTATAAAGCTGCTAACCAGCTACTATATACCTATTACACAGCTACTATAAGCATTACACACTATACATGCTACTATACTATATACCTATTACACAGCTACTATGCTACTACACTGCTACTATATCGCTACTATATAATATACATCTACTATAAAGCTGCTATCAGCTACTATATACCTATTACACAGCTACTATAAGCCACTATACATCTACTATACAGCTGGTATTCAGCTACTATATACCTATTACACAGCTACTATAAGCCACTATACATCTACTATACAGCTGCTACTCAGCTACTATATACCTATTACACAGCTACTATAAGCCACTATACATCTACTATACAGCTGCTACTCAGCTACTATATACCTATTACACAGCTACTATAAGCCACTATACATCTACTATATAAAGCTGCTACTCGGCTACTATATACCTGATTATGCAGCTACTATACAGCCGCTATTGCTATTCGGCTACTATATACCTATTATGCAGCTACTATAAGCCACTTTATACATCTACTATATACAGCTGCTATTCAGCTACTATAAGCCACTATGCATCTACTATACAGCTGCTATTCGGCTACTATATACCTATTACACAGCTACTATAAGCCACTTTATATCTACTATACAGCTGCTACTCAGCTACTATATATATTACCTATTACACAGCCACTATACAGGCTACGGCTACTATATACCTGTTAATGCAACTACTGTAAGCCACTATGCATCCACTATACAGCTGCTGCTCCTGGCTACTATATACCTATTATGCAACTACTATAAGCCACTATACATCTACTATACAGCTGCTATTCAGCTACTATAAACCACTATACATCTACTATGCAGCTGCTGTTCAGCTACTATATACCTATTACACGGCCACTATACAGGCTATTTGCCACTACTATGTACCCATTAATGCGGCTACTGTAAGCCGCTATGCATCCGCTATGCGGCTACTGTCGGCTGCTATATACCCATTACACAGCCACACTATACAGCTATTCAGCTACTATATACCTATTATGCAACTACTGTAGTTTCTCACTATACATCCACTATACAGCTGCTACTCAGCTACTGGCCGAAATAGCACTCAGGCACAAGGAGTTGTACAAAGATGTGACCTTCCTTGGGCTTTATCTAATCACTTGTTTTGTTTCTACCCAATGCCCATTCCAAGTCCGTTAGATTGCTGAGAAGGAAATACCTGCAAGGCGACGTGTGTGTTTTTTTCATACATGGCCGTATGAAAGCAAGCCACATCTTGAAACCATACACACTTGAAACTTTTTCTCACTTCATATTGTCAGGAAGTTTTCAATTTTGCTGCAGCCAGATTGTGAAAAATAAATGTTTTGTCAGAGAACTCAGGAGAATAAAACTATAATGCAGATTTAGAAAAATGTGCAGGATTGGTGTGGTCTGATATGGGACCACATATGTTACCCCCTCCCTTGCTGTAACCTCCACCAGCTCCTGTAGCATTACACAGGGGTAACACGGCTACTAACTACCTACTATTCAGCTACTACAGGCTACTACACAGCATCTATCGAGCTACGATACATCAACTATAAAGCTGCTATTCAGCTACTATATACCTATTACACAGCTACTATAAGCCACTATACATCTACTATACAGCTGGTATTCAGCTACTATATACCTATTACACAGCTACTATAAGCCACTATACATCTACTATACAGCTGCTACTCAGCTACTATATACCTATTACACAGCTACTATAAGCCACTATGCATCTACTATACAGCTGCTACTCAGCTACTATATACCTATTACACAGCTACTATAAGCCACTATACATCTACTATACAGCTGCTACTCAGCTACTATATACCTATTATGCAACTACTGTAAGCCACTATACAGCTGCTACTCAGCTACTATATACCTATTATGCAACTACTATAAGCCACTATACATCTACTATACAGCTGCTATTCAGCTACTATAAGCCACTATACATCTACTATACAGCTGCTATTCAGCTACTATATACCTATTACACAGCTACTATAAGCCACTTTATATCTACTATACAGCTGCTACTCAGCTACTATATACCTATTACACAGCCACTATACAGCTATTCAGCTACTATATACCTATTATGCAACTACTGTAAGCCACTATACATCCACTATACAGCTGCTACTCAGCTACTATATACCTATTATGCAACTACTATAAGCCACTATACATCTACTATACAGCTGCTATTCAGCTACTATAAGCCACTATACATCTACTATACAGCTGCTATTCAGCTACTATATACCTATTACACAGCCACTATACAGCTATTTAGCTACTATATACCTATTATGCAACTACTGTAAGCCACTATACATCCACTATACAGCTGCTACTCAGCTACTATATACCTATTATGCAACTACTATAAGCCACTATACATTTACCAGACAGCTTCTACATAACTACTGATCCTTTTGATAATATTTGATTTCACTTTGACGAATTGTGAATTTTTAATGCTCAGAAATGTGTACTTTGTTTGGGATTATTTAGTTAGGACTTTTTGTGTGTATATTTTCACAATGTTGTAGGAACTTTGACAAATTTTGATAGGGTAAGATTGGATAGAGGAATGCATGCCAATGGACAACCAGTTGATATACAGGGATTATGGACAACTAATCCACATAAAGGGATTATCGTCAACTAGTTGTCGTAATCCATCTTTGTCAATTTCTTATTATTAATCAATCTTATTAATTGGTTGTTCATAATCCATCTTTAATGATTCATTGTCTTAATTGGTTGTCAGTAATGTTCTATTTTGATTGGTTGTCATAATCCATCTCTAACAATCAGTTGTCCACAATCATCCATGTTGATTGGTTGTCCATAATTATCTATGTTAATTGGTTGTCCACAATCATCCATGTTGATTGGTTGTCCATTATTATCTATGTTACTTGGTTGTCCTTAATCATCTATGTTAATTGGGTGTCCATAATGTTCTATTTTGATTGGTTTTCATAATCCATCACTAACATTCAGTTGTCCACAATCATCCATGTTTATTGGTTGTCACAGTCCATCTTGTTGATTGGTTGTCCTGCATCTCTAATGCAATCAGTCCTTCCTTCTGTGGCTGCCACTTGTTCATCTGTGAAATACTCAACAACCTTTGTCAGTCTCCTGGAGGTCAATCAGTACATTTCCATAGAATAAAGCTCAATCTTCTACTTGAGCTTGAACTTATCAACTGACACTGAATATTGTCTGGTGTCATCCGGAGCACAGATCAATGTACATTGCGAAAGTTAACAATCAGTCAAAAGAACTGATACAAATACTCATTGATTATATTTTTTCCAACAATCACACAATACCGTTATATACACGGTAATGGAAAACTACATCATAAAATATTGCAGCATATGCCGTGAGTTTGTTGTGAAAGGATTATGCTTTGTAAAAACAATACGCGTGCCACACAATCTATCACATATCCACAGCTTGTTTATCACATAC
The DNA here is from genome assembly GCF_003918875.1 of Haliotis rubra. NCBI lineage: Eukaryota > Metazoa > Mollusca > Gastropoda > Lepetellida > Haliotidae > Haliotis > Haliotis rubra. The sequence goes on from NW_025767523.1 coordinate 4,867,104, forward strand.
ATACAGCCAGCCTATCACAGATCTTGAATACATGTGCGACCCCAAGGCCACTTATCGCTTTGTGCTTTGTGGTCAATATTTCATGGCTCTCTCGTATTAAATGCCTTGATAAGTTGGATGGGGTGAGGTGTATCTTGCTATCAGTGTAGAAGAAGGCTGTTATGAGTCAAATCAATGATGCCTAAATAGATATGTCTAATCGTGTGTGCATAGAGCTTGAATGTAGAAAAATATATATTTAATGTGACTTCACTGCGTTTGATTAGCACTGTCAACTCTTTCTGCTAGTAACTCGGGTAACATGACAACATGGTGATTGTGGTTTTAATAGAGGTATTGTTGCTGGTGTAGGCATTCTTGTACAGACATGGATGTTAGGTAATATGTTGTTAATGACATTCAGCTTTCCATTCCACAGAGCATTATTTGTTTGTCAGGTTTTCTTGGGTGATAGGGTATATGTACTTGTAATTTATTTATTGGGTTTCTTTTTCTATTGAATTTTAAAACTTTCTGGATTGTCAGGTGTGGCTTATTGTGTGTGTCACATATGGTTGTTTGTTGGTTATCGATAGGTTATTATGCGTCAGTGAACTAGCAGAAAGTGAATCAGCTTGACCTTACGTTGGAGCTCAGTTTAAATGCTTCTAATGATCACTGTCCAACTTCCTGTCATTATGGTGTCCATTCACACGTGTAGTTACATCTACGCATAAGTGCATATTTCATTCATCCAACGTATCCACCCATTCAGTCAGCTAGCCTTATAAACCATCTTTGCATGATCGTGTCATCATCTGTGAAGTCTGCCACACTTCAATCCAGCGGTGCAGCCACTCAGCTAATGCCCATCCATTCATATACCCATGTATACACCCACTCTCATACTGGTCTATCCATTCATATACCCATGTATACACCCACTCTCATACTTGTCTATCCATTCATATACCCTTGTATACACCCACTCTCATACTTGTCTATCCATTCATATACCCATGTATACACCCACTCTCATACTCATCTATCCATTCATATACCCGTGTATACACCCACTCTCATACTCGTCTATCCATTCATATACCCATGTATACACCCACTCTCATCCTGGTCTATCCATTCATATACCCATGTATAAACCCACTCTCATCCTGGTCTATCCATTCATATACCCATGTATACACCCACTCTCATACTCGTTTATCCATTCACATACCCATGTATACACCCACTCTCATCCTGGTCTATCCATTCATATACCCATGTATACACCCACTCTCATACTCGTCTATCCATTCATATACCCATGTATACACCCACTCTCATCCTGGTCTATCCATTCATATACCCATGTATACACCCACTCGCTTACTCGTTTATCCATTCATATACCCATGTAAACACCCACTCTCATACTCGTTTATCCATTCATATACCCATGTATACACCCACTCTCATACTCGTTTATCCATTCATATACCCATGTATACACCCACTCTCATACTCGTTTATCCATTCATATACCTATCCGTTCATCCATTCACCCATTCATCCATCCATCCATCCTCCCATCCATCTTCCTAATACCCATCCATCAAAATCCCCATCCTAATCCTACATCTCAACCATTTACACATCAATAATGCTAGCCAGCCACTCAAAAATACCCACCCATCCATATACCACCCATCCAATTTCCCACCCTTCTAAATACTCATCCATTCATTGTCCAAAATTCCCACCATCAATTCAAACCACACATAAATCGATGAGCTAGTGATTTAACTACTTTGCCATCAGTCATCTCATTGATTGGTTAAGTGTGTAAATCTGCCCAACTCCATTCTACAAGTTATTCATCTTCCCATCCACCTACATCAGCATGTCTTCCCCCGACTCTATCGAACATACAGAATCCTTCTCGCCTGCCTCACTACCATAGATCTATACTTCCTAATCTCAGTGAGTGAGTTGGGTTTTACGCCGCATTTAACAATATTCCAGCAATATCATGTCAGGAGACACCAGAAATGGACTTCACACATTGTACCCACGTGGGGAATCGAACCCAGCCCTTCAACATGATGCGCAAACGCTTTAACCACTGGGCTACCCCACTTCGTTGAACCTTCATGTGAATCATCTGTTCATCCACATCTTCCTTCCACCCATCTTCGTGTCTGACCAATCAAAGTAGAGATGCAACACAATGTCCAGCAATATAGCCCTTTATCACTTATCCATATATCATCAAATTGTCCATCTGGCAATCCACCAATCAACAGACATGTCCTATCAGCCCCCCTGCAAGACACTCCTCGGCCAACGCACTACACACCTTTCCATTCAGACAATAATTACGATGATGATCATATGATCATCAATGACCATATTACCCATATAACAATCAAATTGGTATTGCGTTCTGTCGGTCTCATCCATATTTCCATCAAAATCTTCACCAATCTGTTGTGCTGGAAATGCATTCCACCTAACCCATCCATATTTTCATCACAATCGTTATCCACCATCTGTTCGGTTGTTATTACATTCCATCCACATTTCCATCAAAATCCTTTTCTTCATCCCCCATATATGCTGTTGGTATAATACTCTGTCAATCCCTCTGTCCCATCACTATTCTTCAGTATTCATCATCCACCTATTCTTCCTTACCCATCCATCTATTTTATTCCACCAACTTATGCATACTTCCATCACCAATCATTCCATCCATCAACCCCTGTTTCTATCCCCCATCCATCCATCTCCTGAGCCGGAGCAGCCAGCCAGCCCTCCCACAGCTCAGATCAGCTTACATGATGTCATCTGTCCGTGAACAGGCAGCTAATCTGCACCCATCTTGTCACTGGGTGTTAAGAGCACAATATGACACTGTGAATACCAACAATAAACCAAACATACAGATGACACCGAGCTTCACCAGCTTCTTGGCTAAGCTCACACAATCAACCACTGCCCCCGCCTGCTTCTACTCACACCTCCCCACTACCTCCGTGAAACCGTTGACCATCCTTCGATCTCACGCCGACGTGCACAAGCAGATATTAGACTAACCTCAGTATCAATGTTTGCAAAAATAATGTTTCATTTTCATTGATGGCGCAGGGAGGAGGTCGAGAATCAATAATCTATCTCGCCGTCACAATAGCGATCTCAATAGCTGCCCCACGTGTTGCCGGAGAATAACGCATTTAACTCGGCACTGGCCTCCAGTGTCTCAATGGTACAGCAGGCGCTGATGATACACATGTTTTTAAGGTGTATGTATTAATATACGGGATGGTACAACTGGGCTCACCATGGATGTACGGCAATTGGCAAGTGTTTAGGACCTGATTGTTCGAGCCGCGGCAATATTTATCTTGACTTGGCAGTTCATTCCTCTAATAGCAGTGTTCATCTGAGCAGAGAGGGCCACGGTCTCACTCTCAGTGAGTGTTATACGTGTAGTAATCCATGCACAACATAAGCATGCTGTTTTCAGGTAGGTTAGCTAGGCTATTTATTGTTGGCACATTATTGACCTCGGAGTGGAGATCGACTGGTGTATTAGTTTTGCAAAATGCATAATTCGAACTAGGAGATTTCAGTTTCTTGACAAGCTGTTGTTAACGGGTTGGGATCTTAATTAATACCGAGTGAATATTGATATTGTTAGCGGAAATATTGAGCGCGCAATAAATCAGTGTCTGATAGTTTTTGTCACAACGAGTTGACTGGATACTTGCAAGCTGCTAAGCAAATAAAGCCTATATGATAAGGGTTGTGATTGATATTTCTAGCTTGGCGATATTTTTGTTATTGCTTGCAATGTTTGGTTGGCTGAGCTGACTTGTAGAGACAGTATCATGAGTTGGTACATTTATCGTTATATAAACGGTAGCATTCTTTGATGGTACTCATAGTGTAGAAACACTTGAAGATGTCGCAAATAGCTCACTGTTTCAGGCACTGGATTTGATTTTGATGTTTCGGGGAAATATCTTTTTTGCAGTTCTTCTTTGATGTCAATCAATTATTTATGTATTTTTAAATTTTCACATTGTTCATATTGGAATAATTTTCATATTCGATTGCACTAAAATTGTTTTGTTTCGTATCATTATTTTGTATCAAATACGTGGAGAGTCATATATCTGTAATCAATTTTGAACCATGTGTCAAGATTATCAATTAATTATTTTTATAGTTTTAAAATAACTGGCAATAAATAACATATCGTAGCGTAACTTTTGAAATTGAGAGATACGTTTGAGTAATCAACATGAAGAATAATCAGACATTTTGTATTGTATACAAATACATCTGAATATGGCCTTTGATCTCTCTAAATATCATTTTTGAAGTAAGACCTTATGTGGGTATGGTCATATTATTTACAGCACATCAGATGCCTATTTGGGCCATGCTTCTTCAACTTTAGGATGGACATAAAGTTATTCAGAATACATATTATATGTACAATTATCTCCCCTTGCCTGTTAGACACATAGGTGCCAGTTTATTTATGCATTTATATTCAAGATTTCTTTAAAACATTGAATGTTTTTATTCATCATATGATTTGTCACTGATAAATATTATATCAGCCTAATTTATCTATGAGAGCTGAGGCAATATTTCTTATTTACAATATAAACCTTCTAATAAAAACAACTGCAGATGAAAAGGTGGTTACCCTTTCAACATGCTGGTCCCAATTACATTAATTATTTATATTATCAACATGTTAATTACAAAAATTGTGCTGCTGAAACATTTGTTACTGCTTCCTCACACACTGGTCCAATTTATCTTCTGTCTTTAATAGTTCCTTACTCTCTTATCGTAACATCACTTTTCAAAGTGCTTAAGAAATGATGCTATCTCCTAGTCACATGTGGATGTGAAACTGCCGGAAATGCAGATGATGTCAAAGAATTTGCTAATCGAGTAGCACCATGGAGAGATATTCCATTAATATTTCATCTACGATCTCTGATGAAGCTCCTCACAGTGCTGTATTTTGTATTGATTCCCATGTGTAAGCTGATGACTGTTGATGTACAACAAGCTCATTACACGTATCCTGATTTTGTTATAATGGCTTGGCTGAATGGTTAGTGTTCCAGCCTGACACACCTTCAGTTTGGATTTGTGGTGCCATCCATCCAATGTGGTTTAGAATTTAGTTTGCTCTGTAATTTTGTAGCAAGAAATTTTTCTGTAGCAGACTTTGGATTATTAGTATATTTCTTACCAAGATAACCTGATTATGATGTAAAATATATATTTGATGACTCTTTCAGAAATTTGTTTTTGACAGTTTTACCATGTTTAGGGTTACAGTCTATCTTGAAATCTATCCTAATCGTCCTTTTAGTGTGGGTGAATGTGGTCCGAAATTGATGATCAATTGTGGTTTGATGATTGTGATTTGTGGTTGAGTTAAAAAAGTAATTTTAATGCCAAGATGCTGCTATATTAACACTGTATGAAGGTATGCAGTTTCTGCTTCCAATAAATCTTTGTAGAAATTGTGGTTTCAGTTCATTTTGTAATTAATTGTTGATGTTTCAGATGTTGGATCGAGAGCGATGAACACTTCTCGGTAGTGTGGACAGACTTGAACCAGCCCGATGTAACTGTCGGTATCAACTGATATCTCTCTGCCATGACTGATATGGACAGACATATACATCAAACCAATGACAGACTTGCTTGTATCAAACAGGTAAGGTACTCCAGGTTTTCATAGGGGCAGCGGGTAGCCTAATGGTTAAAGCATCTGCTTGTCATGCTGAAGGCTTGGGTTCAATTTTGAATTGATTTTCAGCAACCCATTCTTGTCATAAAAGGCAACTGATGGGATTGGGTGGTCAGGTTGACATGGTTGACACATGATATCATATCCCAATTACATAGATCCAGGGGCGGTGGGATAGCCTAGTGGTTAAAGCGTTCGCTCGTGACGCCTAAGACCTGGTTGAGTCCCAACATGGGTACAATGTGTGAAGCCCATTTCTGGTGTCCCCTGCCGTGATATTGCTGGAATATTGCTAAAAGCGGCGTAAAACCACACTCACTCACTCTCCCATACACATGATGTTAACCACTTGATTGTCTGGTCAAGATCGCTGCCATATGTGGAATATTGCTGAGTGTGGTGTTAAATAACACGCAAACAAACATCTAGTTTGAGTTAGTCTAATCTCTATTCCCTATGAAGCCCATTTCTGGTGTCCCCTGCCGTGATATTGCTGGAATATTGCTAAAAGCGGCGTAACACTATACTCACTCACTCACTCTATTCCCTATGATTATCCAGGTTAGAAATCGTTGAATAACATACAATATTATCCCTGACCTTGACCTGTCAATATGCTCAATTCTACCTATGAACATAGATAAATACGGTGGCCATTTGGAAAAGGGTCATAACTATAATCCATCGGGGTAGGGCTCTTGATAACCTTAGGCCATTGTAGTTAACAATCTTCTCGATAGAAGTGAAGCAACTCACAAACCCTCCCTCTAACTCACTCACTCACTCATTCACTCACTCACTCTCAAATTGGTTCCGTACTATTACAGACTGATAAATAATAGGGATACAATGTTCAATAGAGATAATACCATATAATGTACCTGCAACACGTGTGTGTGCACGCACACACACTCTCTCTCACTCGCTCTCTCTACCACACACATTCTCTCTCTCTCTCTCACACACACACACACACACACACACACACACACACACACACACACACACACACACACACACACACACTCACACACATACACCTCAACACTCCCTAACCACAGTGCAAATCATGTAAAATGATAGAGATTCAATGTTATTCAGATCGAAATAGAAAAGTATGTCATCAAACATAAAAACCCAAGTCTATATCATGCCAGCAAACTTTCAATAATGCTTATTGATCAGGATGGAAATGTATGGCAATGATTTCAAATTAATTCACCTGTGGTGCGACAGATGGCTACTCACACACAAACACCATTGTACATCCCTGACATAAGATACCACAGCGCTACAGTCATTTCTAAGACCGCATCAACACAGCCCCGGCGTACCTACACGGGATTGTTTCAATCACAAAACATTTGGAGGCTATTAACGCACAAGATCAATTTTTCATGACGCATAAATCAACTTCCTAACCTCTTTTGTCATTAGGAGAATCTGATTATTGGGCGAGAGATACGTTACACCTGATTGTGTTTGCGTTGAGCGAATTCAAGGCAGAAGCTTCCCTTCAATCAAGTCAATGCTGTTGCCGTGACCAGTGCCAATATTTGGTTGTTAGAATCTGGCTGAATTCTTGTAGGCTTCAAGCCAAGCACTAAGAGTTTGTGCATTAGTTTGATTAAAGCGAGTCCCCTGAGGAGCTGGACAGATCCTACTCAGTGGTTGTATATGCAGCAGGTCTGGAGTATAGTCGGCGGCAGGGCTAGAGTATAGTCGGGAGTTGCCAGTCTACCTCTTATTGCCGACTTAAGCTTTTCTTGTCCCACATACTGTTTCTCATGGTTGATTACTGTTACAGATTGTAGTCGTGGTGTATTGTCTACTGTATGTAAACGAGATTTGTGTTGGCGGATTAAGCTGGAGCAAGTTGATCTCTTTTGTAAGGAATCTGTGTAGTGGTTCCTTAGTGTCGCACTGTCCCACCCTGGTATGTGAGGGGTGGTTGAGGGTGGGGTGGGTCCAGTTGGATTTGGTGATGGGGTCAGTTTCAGTGGGGTGTTCAAGGATCAGAGAAAGGTGGGTGGGGGTTGACAGTTAGTTCGTAGGGTTGAGAGGTTAGGGTCATAATGGTAGGTCAAGTTTGGTAGGGGAAGAAGGGCTGGTGGTGAGTTTTGGCATGGTTTTAGGGGGTAGAAGGGTTTTGGTGAGGGGTCAGTCACGTTTTGGTGAGGGGGTGGGGTGGGGTGGGGGAATGGGCTGGAAAGAAGACGTTTGAAGAGAAGACTGACTGAGTTTGATTTTACGCCGCTTTTAGCAATATTCCAGGAAGAAAAACAACAACAAAAACAATCAAAACTGTATTTGCAGAAGGATGGACAGAAGTGTGTACCACGTATATCTGGATATTGTGAAACATGCATTACTGAGACTCTTTTGCAAAAGCTAAAGTATCTATATGTCATTTTTTTAAGGTAAATAAGTCTTATCAATATTTTTTCCGAAAGGGCAGTGATCAGATATCATGAGAAATTTGAGAAAAAGAACAGAATTAAATATGTGATATTAAATGTTTCACAATTGACATTCATGCAGGAGTTATTTTAGACAGTCTTTCTACAATAACTATGTGCCCCCTAAGATGTCTTTAAAAATCACTCTGTGGCAAGAGTTCATGTCCTCTATGCTTACTGCAATGTAATGGAATCTATTTCCAGCACAACTGATTGTGTAATATCAGACAGTATAGTCAGTAGCCATTTTCAGACTCCAGGTATTTATGTTTTAGATTATTCTGATTCATCAAAGGCAAAATGGCCGAAACATCTATTTGATTGATTTGTTAGCGTGAAGAATTGTCAGTGTGAGGAGGAGGAGGGGGATTGAATGCATATCTATTCAATTAAATTTTGATAGTGCTGTGATGATGATAATGACTGTTATGATGATGATGATGATGATGATGATGGAAAATTGTTTGTTTCTAGATATTTTCTGAATGCCCTGTAATTGTGTTTGTATGTTGTTTAATGCTGCACTTAGCAGTAATATTATTCCAGCTGTATAGCAGCAGTCTGTAAATAATCGAGTCTGGACCAGAAAATCCTGTGATCAACATCATGAGCATCGATCTACATGTACTTAATTGAGATACAATGACATGTGTCATCAAGTCAGCGAGCCTGACCACCAGATCCCATTTGTTGGGCAATGATTTGCACTATCAGGGAGTGCTTCCATCAGATGTGACACATATTTTAAGCACTTGATTTGTCATCAGTCAGGTCTTGTGAGTGATTGAGTGAGTGAGTACTTTTGTGACAAACATGGGTCAAATAGTAAGACCATCTCCTATTCTCACAACACTGTTGCTGTCACTTAATGTTTTTTATTTGTTGTTTAATGCTGCACGCAATATTAGGCCCAAAGGTTTTTTAAACTTTTGTACATATCCGTTCAGAACAATTTAAGTTTTGTATTCTCAAATTCATAAGTTAAATTTTGAAAAAAATATTTAGTATTACTTGCTATATAAATAAATAATTTAAAATACTATCATTGTAACCCATTGTAATTTATCTTAAAAACATCAAAACATAACAAATTATCATGAATTGGGAGGGGAAATGAATAATGTATATTTGAAATTGGATTTTTTAGATTGATTTCTTCTTGCCTACTCATTGGTAGGATTGGGTCAAAATCAATATCCTCCCCTCTAAAAAAAGACTTTTAGGTTCCATTGGTAGCACTATGGCATTCATAAACCCATAGTATACTATAGAGTTACGACAGGTCGTAACGTTACGAACACTTTGTTGATCAGGACCAAGAGCCATACAGTCATAAGCCAGGACCAGACAAACTAGTTGTCACTATCATGAGCACTGATTGGCCTACGATGACACGCCGTAACCTAGGTCTCTGAGTAACCTCTCACAACAAGAATAGGTTGCTTGGGGCCAATTCGAACCCAGGAACCCTCCCCTTGAGACCCATGTTGGTGGAGATGATGATGAATCCAAATTAAGGGAGACAGCTGCCTGACTTGAACTCAGGGAAAAACATAGGATTTCATTAAGATAATGCTATTTCTAGAACTCTCTGAACAGCAATTTCCAGCTGTAGATGTCTTTCAGTTGGAAGCACTATTATGTCTTTAACAAAGGTTTGAAATCTGCCACAAAGTTTTATTGATAATTATAATGTATTATTAATTGAGATAAGTGCTTCAACTTATCCAAGAACGGATTTGCTCCATTGTTCCAATGTTTTCAAGAGTAAACAATAAATGTGTTTATTGACTATAATCTTAACAAATGGCCTGTATTCTGAAAAGCAAAATGCATTTTACAATAATCTTCAATTATTAATGTGAAAAAGCACACATTATATCACTTGAAATTATGCTAATGGCACTAAGGATTCAGTAGCAGGTATGTCATCAAAGATTATGTCTTCAGTGGTTACTTACGTTATCAAAAAAGAAGTCTTCAAAGGTATGGTTTTGTCAAAGGTGCAGCCATCAATGGTCACATACTTTCAAAGATGCAGCTATCAATGGTCACATACTGTCGAAGATGCAGCCATCAATGGTCACATACTATCAAAGATGCAGCCATCAGTGGTCACATACTGTCGAAGATGCAGCCATCAATGGTCACATACTTTCAAAGATCCAGCAATCAAAGGTCACATACTTTCAAAGATGCAATCATCAATGGTCACATACTTTCAAAGATGCAGCCATCAGTGGTCACATACTATCGAAGATGCAGCCATCAATGGTCACATACTTTCAAAGATGCAGCCATCAGTGGTCACATACTGTCGAATATGCAGCCATCAATGGTCACATACTTTCAAAGATGCAGCCATCAATGGTCACATACTATCAAAGATGCAGCCATCAGTGGTCACATACTGTCGAACATGCAGCCATCAATGGTCACATACTATCAAAGATGCAGCCATCAATGGTCACATACTGTCGAAGATGCAGCCAGAGATGAGGCTCTGATGATGCAAGTTATCCAAGATTTGTTTGTTTGTTGTTTAACACCAATTTAAGACCAATTCTAACCTGGATCTTCACGGGTCTTATTTCAGATGAGGTTTTGATGGTACATATATGTTATCAGAGATACAATAAAGTAGATGTCATCAATCCTGCAAATTCAAAATGAGGTTTCAAATCACTTAAATACAATCAAGAAGGAGAACTCAAATTACTAAATGGACATAAAATCCTGACAATCATAAACCTCAAATTATGTTCCGATAAATGTTTTTTAATAAGGCTTCTATCCTATAAAGCCTATTGATAAAAGGCCTAGTTTCAAGTAAACCTGATTGTACTCCAGAAGGAATGCTATTAAAGAATATTCCTTAAATCTTGTTCATGGTATGAAAGAAAATGCCTGAAATCGGTAAATCATGAAACAAACTGTCCCAGAGTTAAAAACATGAAAGAACAATAGATCATGATTGAATGAAAGATAGTGATAGACATTCCTGACAGATAGGCTCAATTCATTTCTAATTGACTCAAGAGAGGTAGTGCTGTCATAGTCTAACATATGTTAGGCATAAAAGATATGTTAGGCATATGAAGAATTCATTTAAGACATTCATCAACTTTTAGAAAAATGGTATTCAAAAATATAGAAAATATGCAGCCTCCAAAACTTGCATCTGTGATCATATGTACACGGATTGTTATCTTAAAATGTTGAACTATGCAAAATAAAAAAACCCGTCTACATTCTTCCACCTCCGAGGCGATGATTATAGCGGAAACATTACGAAAAGTGCTTTGGCAGATGTATGTGATGAAAGCATGTGATATGTGGTTTCCAAACCAAATACAATCATCGTTTCTTTGGCAAACACTACTTGAGGGCTCAACAAGAATGTTTCAATCTTTCAAACAGGGCAATTAAATGATATTTACTGTATGTCAGTGCACTAAGCATCATTTGAATGTTGCTGTAAGGATTACGAACAAACCGGAGGACTATATCCACTCAGGAGGCAGCGGTTATGAAAGTGAATTGACTCTAACAGAAATAACTTCAGCACTTAGTTCCTGCACTATCGTCCAGTAGTGCTTTCATACTCTAATAATAGAGTGTTTTCAGAAATACTTATGATGCCTTTCTATAAATAAAGACTTTCTGGGGTGTCTGGCCAGGCAGAAGGGTCTTTGGAATAAGTCGGAACTAGCGCTGATCTCCTCCGTATGGCGATGATGTACGCCCATAAATTACTCTTCTCCTGTGCCGGGTGCTGTAAAAAGAAGGAATCTCGGAAGATGTAACAAAAGACACAAGTTTGGAATTCAGTGGAGATGATTCCTTGTACTCGGGCTGTGGGTTTTTTAGGTTTTCTTGATTGAAGCAGTATGGCAGCAAAATGTAGGTAATTACATATTTCAGAGGGTTTGACTTGTTTTCAAAGAGTCGGTTTGAGAGGGTATCGCTGCTTGAAGAAACTGATGGTGTTTGAAGTGTTTGGAAAAACAGGAAAGCATGTTTGGAAAAGGAAGGGGGTTTTGGCTGCCTCACAGATTGTCTGAAAATATTTTGAAAATTTGAGAATTTTTGTTTTAAAATTAATTCAGCATGGTTTATCATGTTGTATTTATTATATACAATGCAGTTTGGTTCAAGATGTGAAAATATGTGTTTGTTAGGTCCATGTATGTCATTTACAATTTGGAGAACTCCTAAAAAAATCATATATTTAAGATAAGATAGCACATGGTAGGGGCTGGACCATGGTAGGACTGGTAGATGTTGATAATGGTTGATGGTGGTACAAGATAGACAGTGGTTGAAAGTAGTAAAAAAAATGTACAATGATTGATGGTAGTATAAAAGAGACAATAGTTGATGGCGATAAATGATAGACAGTGGTTAAGTGGTAAAAGATAGACAATGGTTGAATGTGGTAAAAGATAAACAATGGTTGATGGTGGTAAATGGTAGACAATGGTTGAATGTGGTAAAAGATAAACTATGGTTGATTGTGGTAAATGGCAGACAATGGTTGAATGTGGTAACAGATAAACTATGGTTGATGGTGGTAAATGACAGACAATGGTTGATGTAAAATATAGTCAATGATTGAATGTGGTAAAAGATTAACAATAGTTGATTAGGGCAGAATATGGTATAAGCTAGCCAACTGTTGAATGTGGTAAAAGATAAACAATGGTTGATGGTGGTAAATGGCAGACAATGGTTGAATGTGGTAACAGATAAACTATGGTTGATGGTGGTAAATGACAGACAATGGTTGATGTAAAATATAGTCAATGGTTGAATGTGGTAAAAGATTAACAATAGTTGATTAGGGCAGAATATGGTATAAGATAGCCAACTGTTGATGGTGGTAGGACATGGAGGAAGGCAGTCACAAGTTTATAGTGGTGGTACTCACAGTAACATGGTGAGTGATGAAACAGTCAGAAACAATCAATAGCATGTCCCCATCCTTGTTAAGTCATTAATCAACCATTTATATTTATGTAAACATTTAAAGACAAGGCGTTGTGCACCTACTTCAACAAGCAAGGTCTTAAATATGTGCCAGTCACCAAGTTTGAGTGATAGACCAATCAATTGAATGTGAAACAAATTACATGAAAACGGAAAAAGTTTAATCTATCAATAAATGATTTATGTTTGCCATGTAGTATGAATATGCTGCTTGTTCCATTAGCTCAGTGAGGCAAAAGAAGCTCTTCTGTCTTTGAGGTGTTTTCTGATTGATCAGCTGTAGATTATACATGATCAGGGCTAGTAGTATGTACAATATGTTTGTCCACAGGGATTCTGTTCTAAATTAAGAGATAGGGTCAATCATATTTGGTTTCAGTCATATGAAGACTGTTAGGATTTTCAGTTTTATCATCCTGATAGGGATATGATTCAGAAACAAATGTCTTTTAAAATAACTCTGTGGATGTATTCAGGATTTCCATATATGTACAAATTTATTTGTCTTTTTTTCACAATGTTTCTTATTTTTTTGCCCTGTGAAATAATAGTTGAAAAAACATCCTCTTGTTAAGCAAAATGCTTTGTTGTGAAGGTATACAGGAAATTTGGATTGTTTGTAATATATGTTATTAATATTAATCTATTAATATATTCTTATATTTCATTATGCTTAAAAGCTTCTTTATCTTTAAGATTGTCACTACATAGCTGAATGTTGCTGACACAGCTCTAAATGTTGCATCACTCACTTACTCACTCACTCACTCGCAGTTGTGTAGGTCAATGCTCATGCTGTTGATCACTGTATTTTCTGGTCCAGACTCGATTATCTAAAAACTGCTGCGATATAGCTGGAATGTTGCGGCGTTGAACAACAAACTCACTCACTCACTCAGTTACCCACCCACTCACTCACTCACATTTAAGAGAACAAGACAAGAATTGCAATGTTTAGGTATGAAATAGGGCTATATCAATGCATCAAACTATTGATGTATTTCAATTGTTGAGTCTCCGATAGCAATTAATGGATGGTAGAAACGAAAAACTATCAATGCATCGATAGTATGTGTGACTATCGATAGTTTAGTAATTGACTACCGTTGATAAATACGCAGGACAAAAAACAGGAAGTACCAGATCCTTTCATTTGATTTATTGAGTTATTCGCCCCTGTTACCACTTAAACAAACATGGCCGTGTACTTGATCTGGGTTTCAAGTTTCTTGCCAGTTATCAAAAGAGACTACTTCGGCTTGTTTTTATTTCATATAAACTATACATTCATTCTGGAAATGACTTCAAATGAGACAATTCAAGGAGAGAAAAATACCGCAATCGTATTGGAATAGTTGGTCTCAATAGACTATCGCTGTCACAATAGTATGTTGCAATAGACTATCACTGTCACAATAGTATATTGCAATAGACTAACGCTATCACAATAGTATGTTGCAATAGACTATCGCTATCACAATAGTATGTTGCAATAGACTATCACTATCACAATAGTATGTTGCAATAGACTATCGCTATCACAATAGTATGTTGCAATAGACTATCGCTATCACAATAGTATGTTGCAATAGACTATCGCTATCACAATAGTATGTTGCAATAGACTATCGCTATCACAATAGTATGTTGCAATAGACTATCGCTATCACAATAGTATGTTGCAATAGACTATCGCTATCACAATAGTATGTTGCAATAGACTAACGCTATCACAATAGTATGTTGCAATAGACTATCGCTATCACAATAGTATGTTGCAATAGACTATCGCTATCACAATAGTATGTTGCAATAGACTAATGCTATCACTATAGTATGTTGCAATAGACTATCGCTATCACAATAGTATGTTGCAATAGACTAACGCTATCACAATAGTATGTTGCCATAGACTATCGCTATCACAATAGTATGTTGCAATAGACTAACGCTATCACAATAGTATGTTGCAATAGACTATCGCTATCACAATAGTATGCTGCAATAGACTATCACTATCACAATAGTATGTTGCAATAGACTATCGCTGTCACAATAGTATGTTGCCATAGACTAACGCTATCACAATAGTATGTTGCAATAGACTAATGCTGTCACAAAAGTATGTTGCAATAGACTATTGCTGTCACAATAGTATGTTGCAATAGACTAACGCTATCACAATAGTATGTTGCAATAGACTATCGCTATCACAATAGTATGCTGCAATAGACTATCACTATCACAATAGTATGTTGCAATAGACAATCGCTGTCACAATAGTATGTTGCCATAGACTAACGCTATCACAATAGTATGTTGCAATAGACTAACGCTATCACAATAGTATGTTGCAATAGACTAACGCTATCACTATAGTATGTTGCAATAGACTATCGCTATCACAATGGTATGTTGCAATAGACTAACGCTATCACAATAGTATGTTGCAATAGACTATCGCTATCACAATAGTATGCTGCAATAGACTAACGCTATCACAATAGTATGTTGCAATAGACTATCATTATCACAATAGTATGTTGCAATAGACTATCGCTATCACAATAGTATGTTGCAATAGACTATCGCTATCACAATAGTATGTTGCAATAGACTAACGCTATCACAATAGTATGTTGCAATAGACTAACGCTATCACAATAGTATGTTGCAATAGACTATCGCTATCACAATAGTATGTTGCAATAGACTATCGCTATCACAATAGTATGTTGCAATAGACTATCGCTATCACAATAGTATGTTGCAATAGACTAACGCTATCACAATAGTATGCTGCAATAGACTATCGCTATCACAATAGTATGTTGCAATAGACTATCGCTATCACAATAGTATGTTGCAATAGACTATCGCTATCACAATAGTATGTTGCAATAGACTAACGCTATCACAATAGTATGTTGCAATAGACTATCGCTATCACAATAGTATGCTGCAATAGACTATCGCTATCACAATAGTATGTTGCAATAGACTATCGCTATCACAATAGTATGTTGCAATAGACTAACACTATCACAATAGTATGTTGCAATAGACTATCAATCACAATAGTATGTTGCAATAGACTAACGCTATCACAATAGTATGTTGCAATAGACTATCGCTATCACAATAGTATGTTGCAATAGACTATCGCTATCACAATAGTATGTTGCAATAGACTATCGCTATCACAATAGTATGTTGCAATAGACTATCGCTATCACAATAGTATGCTGCAATAGACTAATATCACAATAGTATGTTGCAATAGACTATCACTATCACAATAGTATGTTGCAATAGACTATCGCTATCACAATAGTATGTTGCAATAGACTATCGCTATCACAATAGTATGTTGCAATAGACTATCGCTATCACAATAGTATGTTGCATAGAGACTAACATCACAACAGTATGTTGCAATAGACTATCGCTATCACAATGGTATGCTTGCAATAGACTATCACTATCACAATAGTATGTTGCAATAGACTATCGCTATCACAATAGTATGTTGCAATAGACTATCACTATCACAATAGTATGTTGCAATAGACTATCACTATCACAATAGTATGTTGCAATAGACTATCACTATCACAACAGTATGTTGCAATAGACTATCGCTATCACAATAGTATGTTGCAATAGACTATCGCTATCACAATAGTATGTTGCAATAGACTATCGCTATCACAATAGTATGTTGTAATGGACTATCGCTATCGCAATAGTTGTTTCCCCCTCAATTGTCACCCCTAGTTTGAAACCATTTGCTTAAATGTTCTCAAGTTTGCACTCAAATGTAATGACCTCCCTAACATCTTTAAAGAACTGTATGATATCAAACAAGGGCATACAGTGCAGTGAAGCCGTAGGTAAGGCTTGTGGTGCCACACACAGTCACTTTATCATGTTAGTAGTAATCTAGTATTTTGTTCCTGGTCTTTGGGTATGCTGACAAGACCTAGAGGCTTGGTTGAATGGGAAGACAAGTTCACTTGCTTGACATTCATATTCTAGAAGCGTGGCTAAGCTGTCTTCAATATTAAAATGCCCTTTTCACCGCGATTCTTACGAGTTCGGTAGAGTGATGTCTAAACTACACTCGACAAGCCCAAAAGGCCCTATAATCTCCTTCAGATACACAACCTGCATATACATGAGACGCATCACATGTCATCTGCAGCCTGTACGGTTGTTTCAGGGAAAGCAGGTTAGAGTTATATCTCGCTTAAAAACAAAAAAAGTTATGCTGGGCGTGAAATTGAAAATTGCACGTCCGTGATGATATGAAGTCATGTGATAGTTATCATGCCTTTAGTCATACATACAGGCTGTCATTAGAGGCGAATAACAGGATCACGTGGGCAGGACCTCTGAGCTGGTTGATGCATGACCTTGTATTGCAAAAATCAATGCTCATGACGTCAATCACTCTATTATTTGGTTCAGACGCTATTATTTACAAACAATCATATAGCTAGAATATTGGTGAGTGCAGTGTGAAACAACAAACAAACAAAACTTAACAGGCTATTATCATGTTATCCTTCACTCACAGGTTATTTGTTTGTTTGTTAAAAGAATAAGAAGTGCGGCAGATGATGATAAGAGTTATAAGACTGAACAGACTCTTTGTTGAACCACAAAGGATGCAAACATTCTGACTTCATTTCAAAATGTAAATAAATGTTGTATTCATATGTAAATTGGATCCATTTTGAAGGTAAAATAAGCATAAAATTAAGTTGATTTAAAAAATAAAAGACTCTTATTATTAAAGGTGTTAGGAAGTGTTGATTGGGATTTGATTAGATTTGATACATTAGGAGATGAAATACACATGATAACCCAGTAATTTAAGAAAAACAGAATTTGAAAAAGTTTTTCAATAGGGTCCATTGGTTGTGTTATGAAATACACATGTATGTTCTCCCAGGTATTTGAAAATACAAATAGCTTTATGCCCCCAAAAAGTTACAATGGGCTGCAAGGATTCCATTAGGAAAGGTGAAATTCATTTAAATTTTTAATGAAGGATTAATTATTGTAATTTCCTTTTGACTGGGCTCCTTCCTTGTCTCACTGTAACTTAACATTCTTTTTAATTGTCTAACCATCTCTGAAGGTTTCTGGCAGAAAAAATATATTATGTTTCCGCGTACAATCTGGTTTGATGATTGGACATTTTTTTTCTTGTAAATGTAACCAGATGTTCATTGAGTGTCAGAGTTTAGGAACAGCTTGAGAACAAATTAACAGATAAAGATGCACTTCATTGTTCATTTAAATATTTCTGTTGTAAACTCTACAGGCACGTCTGACCATGGTGGACAAATAAACGGTCGGTTCTCGAGTGTTGAATAATTCGAGTAATCTGGAGTTTTCATCTCAGCTTCCTACATAGGACATCACTGTTTGAAATAAGCTTCAGATCATTAATTGTTTAGAATATTTTTTTACCTGTTCTCATTATGGGGAAGCTGTTTAGAATATTGCTCGAGTCTGTTTCCTTTCTATAACTAAATAGCACGTGGATCGGTTTCACATATGTTATCAGGACAACTCATTTCTGTGGACTAATATTTAGACTTGATGATGTAATCCTAGTAAGTTTTGAAGTTGCAATCGAAGTAAGTGACTGAAAAAAACTACACTCGTCTTGAGAACGAATTCAATGAATCAACTGATTTGGTGATTTAGTTAATTGCATGTCATCGTCGTACCCCAAGATTGTGAATCATTCATGGTATGTTGCTTGATTATTGTTAAAGGAGGCATAAAATAATACTCACTCACTAAATCAATTGTAGCTCATAATATCAATCACAGTTTTGTAAGGTCAAGGTTCAGTTACTCCCAGCCAACCACAAGCTGTGATATTGCTGAGTGCGGATTTATATGACATGGAAAAACAACCAATAAAAGTAACCCAAACACCACTCCACGATAACAACTCTGAGAACAGTGAATGCTGTCGAGTACTTCTCATGTGCTAGTACCTTGATGACTACTTCAGTGTTGTAATAACATCATTACAACTACTTCTGTGTTCTGTTACAGCACCTACAGAACCCAGGCGGCTTCCAGAACGCAGCACGGGAGCTGTTGGAATGGTGCTCTGATACCCGGGGCCTTTCAGCATCAGTTTGAGGATGCTCTTATGAACTGTCTGACAGTATGTACATTCTTTTCATTGTCACCTTATGCATTGTTTCCTTGCATACTGAACAAATTTAATTTTGGACTGATCACAAATTTAAGATCTTTCAGTCTCAAATGAGGTAAGAATGGATGTAAAACTGAAAATGATTAATTTCATGTAAAAATAGTCTTATTTGGTTCAAATTATTTCTCTCTTAATTGTGACAATGGTTACAAAAATATTTCATTTCATTTCATTCTCTTCTGTTGTTGAGTTTGGGTATGTTGCAGAATATAATTTGTTCAGTATACGCATCAATGGTTAAATGGGCACTTAATGTGATATTAAGTGTCCATGGTAGATGTCATACACTTCATGATCTATATCCGTGCATGTTGCCAAATGTTGCAGTCCATCACAGATCATCACGAACTGAACCTCGTATACCATTTCTTATAGTTTCTCCGGCTTGAACAGGTCCCTGCTATCACATGTTTGTCATTGTGTGTGGTTCCCTGTAAGGCAAGGTTCCCAGTATCACATGCTTGTCTCCCTGTGGGGATTTCAGACAAGACAGGTCCCAACTATTCTATGCTTGTCTCCTAGAGGGATTCCATGGAAGAATAGGCTCCCAGTATCACATGCTTGTCTTTTGATGGGGATTTCAGGGAAAAACGGTTCCCCTGTATCCAATTCTTGTCTCCCTATCGTCATGCTGAGGGAGAATAGATCCCAACTATTAATGCTTGTCTCCTAGGGGAATTCCTGGGAGGAATAGCTCCCCAGTTAGACTTGCACAAGTCTCTAAGGTAATAATAAATAGTTTAAATGATAATTTCTATAATATATAAATATTCCTCTAACGGACTTGTGTCAGATGTACTGTCCACTTTCCTTCTTTAGATGATAGAATGACTATACACCAATGGGCTTAGCGTTCTACTGTACACCAATGGGCTTAGCATTCAGTTCAGCCTTGGAGCAAGGCTACTCCTAAGTCTCCAATGCTTGTCCAGGGCGGTGGGGTAGTCTAGTGGTTAAAGCGTTGTCTCGTCATGCCGAAGACCCGGGTTCGAATCCCCACATGGGTACAATGAGTGAAGCCCATTTCTGGTGTCCCCTGCCGTGATATTGCTGGAATATTGCTAAAAGCGCGTAAAACCAAACTCAGTCAGTCAGTCAGTCCAATGCTTGTCTTCTTATGGGGATTCAGAGCACGAATATGTCACAAGTATCCCTTCTCTATGGGGATTTCAGGAAAGAACACTTCCTCGGAAACCACTAATGATTATTGTGTGGCCAGGCTCTGTGAATTAGCGTTATAATGATTAGATTATGGTTCATGGTTCCAGCCGCTGGTTTGTACAATCCAGACTTGACATTCTCCTGCCTCACTCACCTGATTATCACACACTGACTCACTTTGCCTTAAAGACATTACTCCAGAATATGTCATCCTCAAATATTCAATATTCTTCTTCAACTTATGTCGTGCAGCAGTGGAAATTTCATGGCAATGTTCTGTGAGGTGTTGCCACTGTTAACATCATGACAAGTATGAATATTCATATAAGTATGATATATTTACTGCGTCACTGTTCTGGCATCTTGCCTGTATTCAGTTCAAGCACATGTCTCTGTCTTATGTATACTTCAGTAGCAACAAGACGCTTACAAATGAAGTGAATAAGTTGACAAGGTTTGGGATCAGGTGGAATTTGTGGTCAATTCGGGATAGCTCCGCAGTAAATAAATATCAACCTCAGTCTAATTTTGTGAAGTAAATGTAATAGAGTGATCGGTTTTTATGCGCACTGTTGGTTTTGGTTTGAAATCGGACTTCTTGTCAGTCATACTGAAAGATGCCAGACTCACTCCAGAATGACATTGTAAGCTGGAAGAGCAAGGTCTAGATAGGTCCTTTACTCGGCCTAATTTTCTCCGGAATATCTCGCAGAGAATTAAAAAATCGTGCTAGCATGGTCAGGATCCCCCCAGATTGTAGACTTGTTAGAAACTTGTGACGATATTACATTATCATTGATTTCTCGGAAGTACAGAGACAATTTACAGCGGAGCATTACGCCTTACGTCAATGAGATGCATTTGGAATGCGAAAAAAGAAGATGGAATAAGTGTATTAGCCCTAACATGTTTGAGAAACAAGGCAACTTTTCTGCAGATACACCAGCTCGATTCATGAATATTTTAGATCCTTTAGATCATATCGGACAAATCTCTTAAAACAAAAATGCTGGCCAAATGTTTTTCATCATTATAAAATGAGTACAACTTGCTGGACTGTGTTTGATGTTGCAGTGCATGACCTTGGACGAGGATAAATTTATTCATCAGCATCCGTATCAATTTGAGATTGATCAGATCTGTGTGATTGGCCTGGCTTGGGGTTATGACAAGCTCTGGAAGTCATGTCAATTGTGGGGTTCATGATAACAAAATTTATCATATAAAAAGACGGAGATTTCTGAGTTTGAGAAAAGTGATATTTTCACGGCAGTGACATAGTTTGATATGTTCACTGCAGTAAAAATATCACTTTAACAGAACTACGCCCTGGCTCAACAAAGGTTTCTGTCCAGTAGCTTGTTACACAACACATTAAATGGCAATGTAAACATATACATGTCACCAAATACATTTGGTTAACAAGCTTGGGCATCAGATGACGAACCTCCACCAATCAGGTGATCGCCAAATCATTAAGCTCACCTGAACTTAGTGAGAGCGATTGTGAGTGACTGTCCTTTGCAGTGTTGCAGACCCTTGAAGATCCGGGTTATATTGAACCTTCAGTAACCCATGCGTGTCGTAAGAGGTGACTAACGGCATCGGGTGGTCAGACTTGCTGGCTTGGTTGACACATGTCATCGGTTCCCAATTGCACAGATCGATGCTCATGCTGTTGATCACTGGATTGTCTGGTCCAGACTGGATTATTTACAGACCGCTGCCATAAAGCTGGAATATTGCACTGTGTTGCATGAAGTTCATTCCATGGTTCGTGTAAGTTTACCTCTGTTCAAAACACTTGTATTATGTGCTGGCAGCATTCAAAACTGACAATTTATGTACAGTGACTTTATATCCCTCAATGGGCAGCGGCCATTGCCTGTATTTACGCTCCTTGACACTGTAAATAGTTTAATGTTTTCTTAATCATGCTTTTCCCTTTTTCTTGGTGCACCATGTTTGTTTGTGGTACTTATGTATTTGTACGCCTGCACCAAGTTTGGACGTTTCTGCTGAAACCAAAACGAACAATTGATGGATATAGTACTAATCTTATTTAAAAAAATGACAATTAATTGAAAGATACCTGATACCTGTTATCTCATTAGTAACTGATACCTGTTGTCCCATTAGTTATTTTGTTTTCAAATACGGAACTATGTCTTAATATAGAAGTGAACAGTCTTTAGTTTACTGTTTGGATTACATTAATCAATTTTCCTCATATTAATAATATTTGAATTTAATGAAACAAAATTGGAAGCATGTGATAAGTAGAATATTTCATATATATCTTGTGAAATATGATGTATCTCTCTTCTCGAGACGTTAAGAACATCACTCGATGGCAGATCCATCATATATCAACGGACACATGAAATATCCTCTATGATTTTCTCAATTAGAGAGTTGCAGATAATCATATCCAGAATGGTTTCAGATAGGCTTGTCAATTTCACTGTACTATTTATCAGATGATTTACTGACATTGTTCTGAAGTGTGTTCAATGGCCTAGTTTGTCGTCCATTGTTTGCAGCTCAGACAAACATTTTTATGCATGATTTAAAACATTAAAATTAAATATTGTCTTTTGAATGTTATGAGAAGTGCAAGATAAACAAATACTATTTAAGTGAAATTGTTTAGATTACTTGATATAAGAATGAAAGTAATCAGGCAATAAAGTTGAAATGGTGAGATGTGTTTATTAGGGATGCCACGATACATCGATTCTTTTTCTAAGACGATACAATTATCGATACATTCAAAACTGTATCGATATTTAGTTTTGAAAGTATCGGTTTAAATATGTTTATATATTGTTTACATTTTGCAATTGTATCATGTTTTTTGATGTTTTGAGAGTTATATTTTCATGCACAAAGATGGGAAATTAGAACTGTTTAATCTCCTAGAATAAAAATGTTGATCTTTTCATGGACAATTATAAATACAAAATATACATGTTTAAAATGTAACTAAATTTACGCAATAATGCCGCCAACATAGGTATCGTGATACGTATCGAATCGTGACATGGGTATCGTGATACGTATTGATTCATGAAACTTCATGTATCGTGACATCCCTAGTATTTATGGAAGCAAATTTTAACCATTTAAATCTTCTCAAATGTGTGTGTGCAGCAAAGGTGGGGAATTCAGTACGGAACCTAATGCACTGCCTGTACGTCAGTTGTCATCATCATCATCATCATCATCATCATCATCATGTACAGTTGGTGCAACACGCAAAAAAACATCATGATTGGTTATCATGTCAACTAAATTTGAATATATGTACATACATGCACCCCTGAGATTAGTCTTATGTAGGTTTCATGTTGTATGATGAAGGGTGTCCTGGTACAAATGTGGTCGAATGATTGACAGATGTGTGTAAAATGAAATGTAAATGTGTGAAAAGCAATTCATTCTTTTTTTCACCTGATTTTTTGCAACATCATATATCAATCTTGCCTAAATGTACATTAGCTGATTATGTAGTGTACATGAATTTGTAATTAATATGATAATCATTGCAAAAGATATTCATTTATGAGTTAAATGAGCTGACTTTATTGCTCTGTTTTGACGCCTTGGGAATGAAATCTGTGTTGTTTGAACGTGGTACTTACATCTAGCTGGCACTCATTTACCTCATGTTATCTGCAAATTTGTCTGCAATTTCATGTTTATGATTATACAAAGTGGCAGTTTCTCTGTCACTCATATTTATGTATGTAACTTAAGAGAAAATGTTTTGCGTTAAATGTCAAAATTAGTGCAATTACTATGTTATTGCTTTAAGTGAGTATTAACGATATCACACATGTGTCATTTCTTTCTTCATATGTGGTCAGTAGGACACCTTATAGAAAAAAAAAGGGGGTTGGTGGGGTAGCCTAGTGGTTAGAGCGTTGGCTCGTCACAAGACCCGGGTTCGCTCGTTGGTTCGAATCCCCACATGGGTACATTGTGTGAAGCCCATTTCTGGTGTCCCCCGTCGTGATGTTGCTGGAATATTGCTAAAAGCGGCGTAAAACCAAACTCAGTCAGTCAGATGTATGGAAAATTCATTTTTTAATTGTTGGATGAGGGATTTATCAACCATATTTGTGTTATAAACTGAGAAGCCTTTATTTTCCCAGCAACTTATCACAATACATATTTTTTGTTATATCTCAGGGTTTAACAAAAATTAATCCAATACTAATACATAGTTCTCAGCAAAGGGTGGTGGGGTAGCCTAGTGGTTAAAGCATTCACACATCACACCTAAGGCCTGAGTTTGATTCTCTACATGAATTGCCACTGTGGTGGCTTGTTGTCTTGTGCATAGAGCTCAGGTCACAAAATAGTTAAGCAGCGTCGAGCTCGGAGAGTCCTTGGATGGGTGACTGTGTGGCAGCTTGACTCCTGAGAGTCTCTAAGACTTCAGTCCTGCCCCACAACGAAGCACGTGATACATGTGGTCTCACCTTAGACAAGTGAGTTTGTTCAACATTGCCTCTGTTCGCCCAGCAGAAAATGGGTACCCAGTGAGAAAAGTCATATGACTATAACCCTCTAGTGCCTCACAGGCTGCTGGGGGTATCCAGGGTAACAAGGATCAGATTGTTAGCGCTTTGAGCACACTTTGGTGTGGAGTTTAGTGCAATATAAGAATCCATATTATTATTATTATTATTATGACTACAATGTGTGCATCCCATGTTGGTGTCTGCTCCCTAATATTGCTGTAATATTGCTAAAAGTGACATAAAACTCACTCACTCACTTTTCAGCCAGTTGTAGGTGATTTGAAGCCCAATAAATACACAATTCTGTATCTCATTGATGTACAGATTTGGTCCAAAATATCTTACATGATTATATAACAAAAACTTACATTTTGCACTCCTTTAGTTTGACAATCAAAGGTTACTAAGTTAAGAAAGATGTCATTACTATTTTAAAGAAACAAATACCTCTTGTGATTTCAGACATGTCTTAAAAAAATATGTGAGCGCCAAGACTTGAAAAACATAATAGTAAGGATCCAATTCCCAAATTGATACAAAGTGTGAAGCCATAGTACAAAGTGGTGCCATAAATTTGATGGTACATTGCTAGAGGCAAAGTAAAAACCCTACTTACTCTTAGGTCCTCAGTAACTAACATTTGTTTGTCAGAAGAGCTGCCTGAGTGTATTGGATGGACAGGCTCAATTCTTTTGTTGATTGGGAGCCACTGTACATTTTCAACAGGTCACCGTTTTGCACCTGGACATTTCTTTAAGCAAAAACACTCATTTACTTGATGCTGCGATATAAGACTCAGCTTTGACTTTTTTCATATATTCAAAATTGTATTCTCCTCACAACTTATTAATGTATTTAATATAGATTATATGATCCCAATCCTGTCATGTTTCTATCTGAATGGAAACATATTTGATGTACCTGGAACAGCCAGCATTGACTTTCCTACATTTCATTGAACGGCAGAAACAAATGCACATAATTGTTGATCTCAGATAAGTGACACTGCAGTACGGAACACAACCTTCATCATTGGAAACCTCATATTAGTTGAATCAGCTTCTTACACTAAACTACCCATGAAGATCTGGGTTAGAATTGATCTTCAACAACTATGAAGCGACTAACAGGATCAGGTGGTCAGGCTCGCTGACTTGGGCCCCGTTTCACAAAGCGCCCGTAGCACTACTACTACTATTGTAAGTCAATGTTACAGTATAGGAGGTAGGAATGCTACCAGGAAAGTTACAAGATCTTAGGCTTACGAGAGCTTTATGAAAGGGGGACTTGGTTGGTACACATCATCATATCTCAGTTGTGTAGATCGATGCTCATGCTGTTGATCACTGGATTGTCTGGTCCAGACTCGATTATTTACAGACTGTTGCCATATAGCTGGAATATTGCTGAGTGTGGCATTAAACAACAAACAAACTGAACACATCTAACAATAAACACTTTGAAATCTATGGTTAGCATAGCTTTAAGTTAAAAAAGTATTCTCCAGCAAACTAACAGCAGTTGGTTAACCAATTTCGTCCATTAGCTACACAAGATGTACTGTCTGTAGTATGTCTGGCCACTTCAAATTGAAATTAAATTTTTGAAAAATGATAGTTCTACTAAAATTGTACAATTTTAGATATGTTTTGCTGAAAATGTAACCATTTGATTCTAGCACCTTATGTTCAAATTGATAATCCTCATACAACATTTGATTCTATCACCTTATGTTCAAATTGATAATCCTCATACAACATTTGATTCTATCACCTTATGTTCAAATTGATAATCCTCATACAACATTTGATTCTATCACCTTATGTTCAAATTGATAATCCTCATACAACACTTGAGTGTCTGGTCAGCCAGTCACTAATAAACAGTCATTATTTGTGAAAAAAATTACGTACCACGAGTTGTGATGAATGAAGGGAAACTGAAGGACATCAGAAATTGTAATATTTAGGCTTCCATTGTCTGTTTCTTTACAACACAGGGATGTGATTTCAGTCTATGACAATGTCAATTTCATGATTGCTAGCTGCTTGTACATTACTTCATTAGTCCTTTTCTTGTTCATTTCAATGGCTTTGGAACTTGCTTTTAATTTGTGTGAAAACCAAACATAAACATTCTTGGAAAATGGATAATATCAAAATTGTACACTGGAATGTTTCATCTGCTTATTTCAATGTTTCATTTGAAGTTTGTAAATTTAGATTTGAAACTTAGAAAAGAATTGTTTAACTATGTGATTTCAGGACAAAGTATAATTTTAATTTTACCATACAGCCATTGACTGACTGACTGAGTTTGGCTTTACGCCGCTTTTAGCAATATTCCAGCAACATCACGACGGGGGACACCAGAAATGGGCTTAACACGTTGTACCCATGTGGGGATTCGAACCCGGGTCTTCGGCATGACGAGCCAACGCTTTAATCACTAGGCTACCCACCCGCCCCTACAGCCATTGAAACATATATGCAGTTTCTGTTCAATTAGAAAACAAGTACTCGCTAAGAAATCAAATATTTCATATTCATTGAAGTTCATATATATGTCCATTACAAATTATATTCAACAAAACAATAACACCAGATATTTATCATGTTTACTCTTAAGGGCATTTAGTCATTTCATTTGAAATTGACAATATGAGACAAATCTTTATCTAGAATGTCTTAAGATAAACATGAACTATTAATTCAATCCTTTCCAAGAGAGCAAGTGTTCTGATTGGTTTAATGTGAGCGGGTTATATCCATAGCTAAGACAAGCAACTTTTAAACATAAGTGGATATACTGAAAACATGCTGGTTGTTTTCCCTAAGTAGAATTGTATGATTCCTATTCACTTTGATGTGATCTGTTGTATTTAGAATACTTAGAGATTGAAAATGAAATTTGAAGTCTTATGTCTTCATGGATTGAATTATTATTATAAAATAGGATACAATATTTACTTAGGTTGCAGGTGTATTAGATTATTTAGGTAATTGCACTCACAGAGACAGGGTAATTTGTCTGATATTGAGAAAGGTGGCTGGATTGTCAGAGTCAAAGAAACTTTGTTCACAAAGTTCATTTAAAAACGTTTTGTACCATATTTGTGGTAATAAGGGCACAAGACATTCAGATAAATTGACCAAGGATGGCATTTACAACCTTGCAAAGGCAACAAACAAGTCAGACTTTTTTCTGGCACAGAACAAACATTGTTCAAATGTTGATCAAAGTGATATGTCTACAGAAAATTAGTTATATACCCTTTCTTTGCTGCTGTTTTCTGTAAGAAAATATGAAGAATTTGTATAAACAAAATAACAAAATGTCTTATATGGGAGAGCTTGTAAAGATTACTTACAAATTGGTAGAGAACTTTTCAAGGGATGCTTACAGGAGCTTGACTCTTATACATCAAATACAGTAGTTTGAATTCAGAGATGAGTTGAAATTAATGTCTTCTCTTTGGACTGTTCTTTCACCAATCAAATCAAAGATACAGAATAATATAATTTAACAAAAAATTTTTTTTAAAACCCCACATTTTCAATGGTACAAAAGAACTTAATGTTGTCTCTCAGATGTTGAGAAATATGTCTTTTATTATATCCTAATGAAAATTTTCCTTTCCGAAACCATCTGTATTCACTCAATAACAATGTGATCTTTGCCTCAGAACAAAGACTCAATGTAAATAACTCAGTATACAACCTAACTAATTAATGACCTGTCAATTATCTATGTGATTGACAGCTGACAGTGTATATGTAAGGAGAGCCAGGTTTGTACTCCAGTCCACTGTGTACATCTTTGCTGTATCTTCCAAGCCTGACTGATTAATAACGTGGGTTTAGTTATTTACGACTGCCAATCACTCCAGGTTCACTGACACAGCCTGGCCGGTGATCTCCATCAGTGTTGGAGTGACAGGGATCATACAGAAAATACATCCATAGCTACATCAAAGAGATGTACATTGCATGAGGGAAAAGATGAGCATCATTGATTTCATGTCTGTCTCTGGTTGATTTAGCTGCTGAGGGACCGACAGTGATTTATATGCGTATTTGTAAACCAGCATTAAAGTGTTGGCACATTTGCAGAAGAAATAAGTGCGGTAAGCACTATGCTGGCCAAAGCTCGCGGAAAATGGCAATATGCTCTACCAAACATTGATCTGATTAGAAGAGGCCATTTGCATAGTCGGATGTATAATGGTTGACATCGACCCAGAGTTGCTGCTATATAATTAGTTGGCATCAGCCGATCGCCAAGCGCAACCTGCCGTCTGCTTGTGTTAATTTCATTGACGATCTCACTCATTTGTGCCTGGATACGATGACCCTTACTCCTTGTCAACAATATTGATATGTTCTCGGTACAGTCTCCGATCCAACACCTACACAAACGATAACAAAGGGACCAGGAATTCTATCATACGCCACTATAGCATGCAAGCTTGTCATGATTCTAGGAATCTTTTTCAACACTGTCAAATTAAAAAACAAGCTTTTGCAGATAATTACCTAGCGTAATTACGTCAGCGTGTCGTTATCTGTTAGACCTTGCCGATCTGATCAGGCGTTATAACGAGCGAGGCATGCTCATTGGTTGTACCTTTACGATTACTTCAGAAGCAACAAAGAGTTATTTTGCTGTGTAATTTCGAGAATCCGGTCTCCTTAGCTCTTAGGATGGAGATTAACTTAATGACAGCGTATTGATAGATGGCATAGGTATATATCGTGCAGTGACCTGTGGGTTGGCTGGCTGTAAAACGTCCTTGCAGAACGGTCAACATTAATGACAATTGCTCACATGATAATCACCAGCCGTGTGCTACATTAAATTGATTTTAATAACATTGACAATGGACGCTTGATTATATGAGGTGCTTGGCCCATGGTTTCAATAGTGTTTGTAATGCAGTAAACCTGCTCAAACTGGTGGTATTGATTTGAAACTTTTGGTTGTATTTTCTGGCCGGGATATACGACAAAAAGATGGGAACCGGCATCATTTAAGTGGTATATTACAGATATTTTTTAGAAAAGATAAAAAGATAGATTCTTAAATCTTTGAAGGAAACAGACATGAATTGATTTTTATAATTTGTGATGCACAAAGAATTGCTGGTAGTAAGAGTTTTTGAGGTAAGTTTGAAATTATTTTCTAAAACAGGAGTTTAGTCTGTATTTCAGTATTTCTACATCAAGCTGATACAGAAAGAATTTTTATATCTGTCCTGTCAAGTAATTCTGTTTTTTAATGTTTTATGGGTAGTGCATAGACTAAGTAGATTTTGACAGAGGGGGAGTAGCCAGATCATGTCATGTTGAAAACCTGGTTTGATTCCCTACATGGCTACAATGTATTAAGCCCGTTTCTGGTGTCCCCCACCATGATATTGCTGGAATATTGCTAAAAGTGGCGTAAAACCATACTCACTCACTCACTGCATATAAAAATCTTGAAGAAGTCAAGTGGTTTATCCTTTGTGACCTGGGGTTTACTTTCAACATTTACTTGTCATGAATACAATATTTTTATTTTAGATAACTATTAACGTTGACACACCTACTAGATGTCGCTCTCATTTCAGTAAGTCTATCAAGGGCAATGGGCTTGTTTGTATGTCAAAGGAATCGTGTCCCCTTCGCATTTCTGATGTCATGAGTTCCTTTTGTGACACCTGAATAGCAATATTTGTCCCACAAAAATGACATATTATCAAAGATAAGAAACTGAAATGTATAGGGTTCTATGCCAGCACCTCATTCACCCAGTGCTTTCGTTCTGAGTGACAGAGCACAGGAGGTGGCGCCTTGACGTTAGCTGTTATATACACAAATATGCAAAGATCAAAAATATACACTCACTATGGGACGGAAAATAGGGCAGTTTCAATAGGATTAAGAAACTTAGCTTCGTACGCTTTCCAGGGCATTCAGGTATGAAAGACGCATTTGTAAACGCCCAATTTTCACACTGTACAAGAATAAAGGAGAGAAGTATGTCGTACACCAGCGATGAATGGCCGAGATATGTTGGGGTTCATGGTAGCTCATATTTTGCCGTGAATCAAGAATTGATATCTGTATTGCTAGGGGTTTACGACTCCTACACAGGAGAATAGATTCTGATCCGAGGCACGACTGTACTGTGTAAATTATTATCTTGTAGTTGTTAATACAATGTTTTATAAGGGATAGAGTTAGTACACAGGTTTTAAGGTTAAATGTTTGCGTAGTGTAGTTCTGATGAATGAATTTAGTGGTTTTTGTCGGTTTTTACCAGGACTCAACACACTCCTGTATAACAATAGTGATAAAACTAACTGGAATAATTGTTGTCAACAGAATGGTAATGGTTATGGTTGTCTCGTTCACAAAAATATTGCGACCTTACCCACTGTCCAATGTTGGCTTGATTATTTTTTTCAAAATAGTTTTAGGTGGTTTTTTTTCAACAATTGATCAAATGGTTTGAATCATGCAAGTCTGAATAACCAATGTGTTTATTTTTTTGTGTGGTATTTGTTCAACCACAGATTTGTTTTTGTTTGCCAAACACTGATTTGCCCGTGTTGTCAACCATTTATTATTCCCAGCCGCACGTTTAGCGCGAAGCAGGGGATATAGTATAAGGCTCCGTCCGTTCGAATTGGAATATCGTAAGAACCATTCACTAGATTCTTTTCATATTTGATACCTAGGTTCATCACAGTATAAGAAAGGTCCAAGTCAGGTTTGGTAACTTTGAACTTCATTTCAAGGTCACAAGGGGACTTTAACGTTTTACCTCAATTTGCGGCGCGGGATTATGTCACCTTAGTGACAATGCTTGTTGCTTATTTTGTTTGCTTCGTTTACATTGCTGTAATATTGCTGACGCATGTTAAACTCACTCACTCACTCACTCACTCACTCACTCTGCAGTCTGTAGAGGACAACAGTATCACCTTTTTACTTTCAGTTTTATTGCCTTTGATGAGAGTTTAGTGTAATTATTTTCAATTGGAGTCAGATATAGTGGTACAGACAGACTTCATTGTGTCAAGCTGGGTTGTGTCGATTTCCCAGTTGTCTCAAATGCACCTTCCAGTAAATGAGAATCTCGTCATCAGTTATGTTCAGGTCTGTTAAACTGAATGTCTTGTATTCCTTCGCCGAGAATAGCTGTAAAATTGCTGATGCAGTGTAAAGCAATACTCGCTCGCTCACTCACTCACTCACTCACTCACTCACTCACTCACTCACTCACTCACTCACTCACTCACTCACTCACTCACTCACTCACTCACTCACTCACTCACTCACTCACTCACTCACTCACTCACTCACTCACTCTTGTATTCTTGGTTACCTGAAACTGACTCAGTCTAAAGATCCCTGTCAAGATTCATGCAGTTCAAGATACTATATGACATCCACTCAACCAGACACTTCCAACTTACTTCACAAACAAATGACAAGAATCCTTTCTTAATAACTGAACAAACAGAAATATTTGCTTTCTTGTTTGTCTCAAACTTGCATTCACTGGCTTGACTGGTCCAGACTCGATTATTTACAAACTGACGCATATAGCTGGAATATTGCTCCTGAAGTAAACAAAAACCAAGCAATGCTTGGAAAACTTGAACTTTTCCCAATGCGTTTGACACAGCAAGGTTCGATTTTAGTATCTTTATTAGTGATGTAGCATGTCATACAAATATATGAAAAGAATATCTGAACGACCACAACCGTGTGACCATTCGGACTTTGCCGTGACCGACAAAATATTGAATAGTGTTGAGATGTCATTAGTTGATAGCAGTCTTCGTCTGAGATCAGGGAGAAACAGCTTTGTGTGAGGGGCTAGCTTTCCCTCACACTGTCCTATTTCTTTACATAAAATGGGTGTGTTCTCCATTTACAAGGTTTTCTGAGTGCCCAACAACTTGTTAACATGTTTCCACCCTCTGAAGAGAGGCCCACCTTGATTCTTTTGTGAGGAACTTGTATCAGTTTCCGATTGTATGAGAATGGTAAACACCATATTGCATAAATACATTGAACCCAAACTTTGGATATTGAAGAGGGGTTACCCTATGGCCAAATTGTTTGGACATGTGTGGGCTTACTGCAGTTTCTGTGTAATGTGTGTCTTTAATTACAACATTTACATCAAAGTTGGAAATTAGCTCTAGTCTCTAGAGGATGGTACTTCTTAAATGAAACTTGTTTCAAGTGTTACACATTCAGAGGATGTCTTCTTTGTGAGGGGTAGCCTAGTAATGAAGGTGTTCACTCGTCACGCCGAAGACCCAGGTTCGAATCCCCACATGGGTACAATGTGTGAAGCCCATTTCTGGTGATATTGCTGGAATGTTGCTAAAAGCGGCGTAAAACACACCCACTCACTCACTTCTTTGCATGACATTTTAGAAGGTGGGAAGTTCAAGTTTTGGTTCCGAGGATGTTTCAAAATGTGTCACAAGTGTAGGAATACATTATCAGCCCCATGGAACAAGACTGTGTTAAGATTTCGCTACAACTTTGGCCAGGCTTGCGTAAAATACGCATAGAAAATTTCAGTTACGTATTGAAAAATAATTGTTGTGTACCAATTACGCAATTAAAATGTTAGATATGCAAAAAGTTTAAAACAAGTGCGTACGGAATATATTTATAAAAACGCTTGCATTATGAAAAAGACGACGATTGCTATCAAGTTGTATTGTTAGTATAGGACAAGTGTTGTACTGTCAGTATAGGATGAGTGACTTTTTATGAAATCATTTCCATTATATTTAAATTGGTTTTGATTAGATAAGGCAGAACATACCTGCTTAGTAAACTTACTCAATGACATAATACTTAGGTGAGTAAAATGACTGAAATACGCACATATTTGAAAGCAGTGGGTAACGGAAAATGAAATACCCTCATAATACCCACTCTAAAAAAATACAGTGGGTACAGTATCCACGTGAGCTAAATCTTATCTGGAGCTCAGATGGTGAGTTTATTCACAAATCCAGATGAACTGCACCAAAAACAGTGTAACATCATCATAATGGTTTAATAAACAAAATATTGCTCCATGAAATATCAGACACAAAGTTAAACCATTAGCCTTACTGCCAGCTTTACGTCAGTATTGGGCATTTAATTTCCAAATTTGGAGGTAACAGAATGATATCAGTACTGGTAATACAATAGATGGTTAGGAAACTGTTTAGACACCATGGTACACAATGCTACCTCCGAATCTCTGTGATATGTAATGGAACATTCAACCTTTAAATGTTAAGTTGGTGAATACTCTAAAAGCAGAAATGCTATTCGGAACTTGTAATTTCCGTTTTGAAACAGCTATATCCCTTCTGGAGAAATGATCCCAGAAGCAAGTGTGAAAGTTCAATAATCTGATGAGTACATTTGATGCATGGCTGGCAAATCTGATAGAGGGTAATCCCCTAGATGTGGATTCCAAAAGATGGATTTGGTACTTGTGAAAGTGGAAAGCGAAAAAATGTTTGTTTAGTCAATGTTACGGTATAGTCAGTTAGTTCCGAATTTTATATGTCAGAAAATGGAAAATGAACACAAGTTAACATGTCAAAAAATGTAATCGAAATTTAGGTCATTTCCAATGAATTTACAACAGGTTATGTGAAAACAGCTACCAATATAGAAAGTGGAAATTTTTCCAGTAAACATACTACCTAAGAAGTATGTGCATATGATTAACAATTTATAGAATAACAGTGTAATGGTCTTTCCAGACATTTATTTGAAACAGTTTAATGATTTTCATTAAACAAATAATATTACTTAAAGGTGATTATGCAAGTAAAAATTAAAGAATGTGACCTATTTATTTTTTAAATATATCAAGAAGATTCAGGAAGCTTTTTATTTGAGTCACAAAGTGTGTTTAAGGCAAAGAGGATGAACCTTTGTTCTTTAATATGAATAAGAGCCAGATAGGTGTCGTATTTCCCATGTAACGCTGATTATCTGTGATATTGGTTGTGATTGACAGATAGATTCAAAAGTAGAATGCGGGTCGTGAAAAAGCTAGTAGGCGACCCTTTTGTCAATGTGGGATGTGAACGAGTGGCTAGGGTTTAATTGTGTGATCATATTGCTGGCCGATTTGAAGTCAACAACAGCCCAAGGACTTTGCGATAGCTTCATAGCGTGAAGACTCTATTTAATACACTGTGGAAATTTCCTAGGCTTGAATACATGAAACATATCTTGATACATAAAACATGAATATATATAACATTAATATATAACAGAATCAGGTTCGGGTTATGGCCTTCTGGCTGTTACTTGTTCAACAAGAACATTTTCTTGCTATGAATACATATTCTGTATTCAGTTTCTGGACTTTTATGAATATGTTTTATGGTATTATTGATTGGCCACAGATCATACTAAGCGAATTGTCAGAGCCCTAATTAAATGGCCTTTATTTCCATATTGTGTTTCTCGGAGATTATCCTTGATTAATTATTCATGCATAATCAGTTTGTCAGCAATGGAGTGGCCGCTGGTCTGTCAATCGAGAGGTCAGTGCTGTTCATGCATAAAACATCATAATGGGCGGGTTAGTTGTAAACAAACAATCTCTGTGGTTCTATAGTCATTTTCTTGTCATGAAACAAGCCTAATAACCAAATCAGGGCTTTGTTTGCTTGACCAGAGGCGTAACAAAACGGGAGCAGTTGGATTAAGACAAGCTGGCTTCCATGTACTAGTTGTTATTAATCGACTAGACCCAGTTCCTCAAAGCGATCGTAGCGTTATGACAGTCGTAAGTCTATGTTAAAGTATGGAAGTTACGATCATCTTAGTGTTATGACTGTCGTAAGTCTATGTTAAAGTATGGGAGTTACGATCATCTTAGTGCTACGATTGCTTGGAAGAACGGGGCCCAGGACCTGTACTGAAACATAGAAACCTGTAGAATCCATAAAACTTCGATATATGGGATTTGTGGTTGAACACCTTGTCCACATGACCAAACAGATTAACCCTGTCACAGGCTGACAAGGTAAGGATATCATCCACAGGATGACTCTATGTTCTGTTAAGGTGCATTAAGAGCCATGCCTTATTAGTTCCTTGATAAAAGATGTTAGCACTTGTACTGAAATGTCACTCTGAAAAAATAATGAAGTAGAAGTCCACAAGTCGACTGTGTCATCATTTATAGGACGGCAGTGGCACTTAAAGATAGAGGAAGTTAGGTTTGTGTTATGGGATGCTGACTTATGGGCCTTCAGTTGGGGGTTGGGGGTGACCACAGCTGTAATCCTGCCTCTGTGTCCCAAGTCATCTCCACCACACCCAAACCCAAACTCTCCCTGCCCTGTTATACACCCCCAGCCCCATCCTTTACCACTCATCCTTGCTCTACCTTTTTCCTCCCAATTGCATCCTACCACTGCTACCCATCCAACCCTACCTCCCCCAGCCATAAGCTGCCCTGTCCCACCTAACCCTGCCCCACCCTTCTTCACCTCTCCCTGCCCTGTTGTGAACCACTGCAACCCCTACCTCCCCAGCCATAATCTGCCCTGTCCCACCTAACCCTGCCCCACCCTTCTTTACCTCTCCTTGCCCTGTTGTGAACCACTGCAACCCTACTCCCCCAGCTGTACTGCCCTGTCCCACCTAACCCTGCCCCACCCTTCCCTACCTCTCCCTGCCCTGTTGTGAACCACTGCAACCCATACAACCCTACCTCCCCCAGCTGTAATCTGCCCTGTCCCACCTAACCCTGCCCCACCCCCTCCCTCACCTCTCCCTACTGCCCTGTTGTGAACCACTGCAACCCTACCCTCTCCTGCCCCCCTGCTGTGAATCTGCCCTGTCCCACCTAACCCTGCCCCCTAACCCTGCCCCACCCTTCTCCCTCTCCTGCCCTGTTGTGAACCACTGCAACCCATACCTCCCTACCTCCCAGCTGTAATCTGCCCTGTCCCACCTAACCCTGCCCCACCCTTCTTCACCTCTCCCTGCCCTGTTGTGAACCACTGCAACCCTACCTCCCCCAGCTGTAATCTGCCCTGTCCCACCTAACCCTGCCCCACCCTTCTTCACCTCTCCCTGCCCTGTTGTGGACCACTGCAACCCATACAACCGTACCTCCCCCGCCGTAATCTGTCCTGTCCCACCTAACCATGCCCCACCCTTCACTCATTAAGTGAGTTCTTCAACTGTTCAAAATGAAATGTACAGGCCTTCTTTCTCTACATCTGCAACGTGGTGATTGACAAAACATGTAATATAGGTAAAGTGATTTGATCACACCAGCTTGAAGCTTTCAACTTGATAAATCCAGATTAGTGAGGTTTGGTTCTATACAAATGTGAATGTCAGCCACATTGGCCTGTTAAAAAATTCATATTAGATTTTGCTCTGGCTCTCAATAAAATGACCTTATTTTCTTCAGTAATTTAGCCCAGTCGAAAGTATTATCTCCTATGTGACAAGGAATGATTTGTTTCTGTTATTTCATGAGATGATGATGATGCATTAAAAGGCTATCTGGAAACCAAACCTTAAATTCCCATTTTGAAAAAATTAATAGAATCTAAATATGCTTTTTACTCAAATCTACTGTTGCTGTATTTAAAATCCTTGTTTTCAAATATGTTGGTGATCCAAGGAACCATTAGTAAATATTATCAAAAAACACATTAGCAGGATCCTATTTTCTAAACAAATGTTGGTTCAACTTGGTAAGGCTTACATGGTATTTTCAAAGGAATTAGCATCAAATTTGCTTAACTCAGCTATAATTGAGCCAATGTTGGAGGAAAACATGCCAGCCCAACATGTATTGTTCGACAAGCAACTATGGCGTTATTTCCTGATGTATTTAGATACCAGCAAGTCAGTAACGGCTAACAGATAAACATAATCACGGAATATTGATCAGTTGGCAAGTGAACCCAAGTGTTCTGTTCACATCTCAGGGGAGGTAACTGTTGCTACACTAGCATCCCAGTCACCCAGGCAAGCGGTAAGCATGGCTTCTGACTCAGCCGAAATGATAAAGCCAGCTATCAAATGTGAAATATGGCCAGAGTCAGCACCAGGCGAAACGGAATAATTTGACCAGGCGAGTTTTGACACAGACCAGTGTTAACTCTGCTTGCATTAATTGACCGATAGGAAAAGCCCAAACCGAGGCTGGTGTGTTAAAAGACTTGGACCTCCCTATGTCGAAATCATTAGCTAATAAATGGTGAACTCGCTGCACACTGCCAATCGCGGGCTCAACATGGAATCCATTCTCTTTCATTGGAAGTTCTATTGATTTATTCTACTCGAGCCATCACAGTAATTTGTTGTATCTTGGGTCCCAGGAAGCATTGTTGGCGGAGAGGAAGCAAATGAATATTGCCGCTTAGCTCTCGAGTTTGCAATTTTCCTAGCTCTCCTGTGAGGTTTATAAAGTCTCCCTTGGAAGGAATAATCTGAAGAAAAAATACTGGCCACCGTGTAGGTGAAATCTCGTCAACGCTGTCGGCCATCATTGCCACTTAGAAGTGTAAAGTAGCCTGTTTATGAACTAGCTGCACTTTCTAATGAGAAACTCACACAAAGAAATCTATTTCATAGGATGATGTTTTACCAAGTAATCAAAGTTTAAACATTACTCTAGCTTCTGTCTTTTATTACTCTCCAAGAGACACACAGGATGGTTTTATTCAAGGTTTTAGTAGCTACTTAGGGTTTTAAGTCTTGAATTCAAAACCAGTGGAGTCAGATCAATTTAAATATTTAAAATGTCTTTGGAAGACTTTAAGGTCGTCTTAAGCAAATATTTAGTTGTGTTGGTTGTATTTCTCTTGAGCAAAAAAAGGAAATACAAAATAAACAACATTAATAACAAGAATTGCATAATTTGTTTATTTCTATTCGTAAAAGAATGTTTAAAAATTATAAAAATAAATGAAAAATGTTGAAACATTAAAATTGTCTTAATGTTGTCAGTGTATTAAACCTCCTATTTAAAGCATCAATATATTTTATGAGGTAATAAAGAGATAAGATATTCCATGAAGGAACAGTGGCAATATTCTATACAGTACAAATAAATATATGTATTCATTTATGAATTAGGTAAATACAAACCAATGGTAAACATGTTTATAGGAGTTAATGCATCAACAAGTAATCCCAATTGGCCCAAATCTTTCATTGCACCAAGGGGATGATGAAAGCCAAAACCAGTGTATGGGTCCATTACAAGGCTGGTGTCTGATCACCCTGCCCCCAGCTTCATACCTTCTCAGGTTCCAAGCTACCTTGATTTTTCTGTGACCCTTTGATAGGGCTACTTGGTCTATGGCTCACCTTTGACCTAGGTCAGACCTGCCAGAGGTCAGCAGGCTGGCCAACGAGCAGCTATTATTCACGGTCTGAAAAGCAGATTTACACAGTTCTCGGTGTCCTAGGAAAGAAGCTTAGCAAGGATTTGTGTAATTCTCTTGACTTATTAATGAATAAGCTACGCAGGAAGGGTAATGTTTAATTAATATGATAATCATTTCATTGATCACACAAACTTTTGATGGTGAATTTAGTTGTGTATCAACATTTATTTAAAGGGGATGATGGAATTTAGCCTACTTTGAAACATCTCTAAAAAGCAAATCAGAAGTATAGAGATAAGTACAATTGTTAATATTAATAGTATTCAGTGATAATGGAATATATATTATGTAATTTGAGCCCCTGGTAAAGGAAGTGAAATACTAATAGTGGTTGTTAGTTGAAATTCAAGATATTTGTGAATGTGAAGAAAAATATTCAACATTTCTAATCTTACTACTTTGTTTTTAACTGGCTCCATTTATGTTGGCTTCAAGGTTGTTGAGAAGACTGTTGGAAATACATATATTTATTACCTACGAGGGCGAAAATATCGGGGTTCATATTTTTCATATGATGCCCTAGGGCAAAATATCACTTTGTCATGGTGATGTGATGTAATGCTATGACGTCATGTTTATTCTATGACGTTGCATTCTACATGCAGCGACGGTAGCCAGCCTATGTTTGGAAGTAGAATTTTTGTTTATTTTCCTCAATTTGACTTCGGTAATAAACAGAATATTATATTCGTGCCCATATCATACTGTTTACGACACTCATGCCTAAATATCGGTATATCCCTTGCTCTCGCTCAGGAAATACCAACATTTAGGCACGAGTGTCGTAAACAAAGTATGACATGGGCACTCATATAAAATCCTCTATATAAAACATCAGTATAACAAGGGCATCAAAGGCACAATAGTCATGAAACCTATGTCAATGGATCGTAGAAAATTAGCAATGACACCAGGTGTCGAGGACAAACATGAAACAGACTGGCATGGTATGGATACATGTGTATGAAGTTATGGATAGTTATCTCCCTTTGGTTGAGATGGTCCAGAGTTTTGACAGGTACAACTAGATTTCACCACCACCAGAATAGGGCAACTGTTTGTGGATTTATTTACAAGTTGTCCTACATGTGAGGTAGCAAGCAGTATGTTTACTGTAGGGTTTATCAGCTGTGTTGACTAAGGCCCAGTAGTGGGGCCAGAAATACCTCTCCCATAGCCTTTTTAATGGTGCCTATCTTGTGCATAACTTGTAACAGGTTTGCAATCACTAATCAAATTGCGAAACATTTTGCATCCATTTTCTGTTCTGACTAATTTATCGTTTTTGAAATTTGGAACTACCTGTTATGCAGGTATAATATACTGCTGAAAAAAATAGTACCTTGTTTGTAATTCTAAGCTCACTTAATTAATAGGTAAAGTTAGTTTATGGTACGTGGTCAATATATTTTATATTTTCAACAATTCAAGAGGATATAAACTATTGCCAGTGTATTTTTGTCTTTTCAATGGGCTCGTATCTGTATACATCAGAAGAACTAAGGTGTGTATTTTTACGACTGAAGTGAAAATTACATTTATTTTGATGTTTAAGTGTCGTCTAGATACTCTGATATATCCTAATTGACATTTCATCATCATCATCACCATCATCATCATCATCATCATCATCATCATCTCATAAAAGTGTGCAGTGATATTTGTGACAATTAAATGTCTTTTAGAATTATGCATGGTTTTCTTGTTCTTCAGTATCAAGCTTGCCATATTACACTGCCAATTGATAATCCAACAATCAGACCCTTATAAATATGAACAGCATGAAAAACAAATCACAGCTACTTCCAAAGAAGAGAAGATGGAGGTATCTGTTTGAATACTCCTAGTGAGCATTTTGGCCTCAGTGTTGTGTTCTAAAATAGGCTTATGTTGATACTAAGAAAAGAAAATTGTTTCTTGTGAATATTGTATGGTTTTTAAATTTTTTCTTTTAAGTCAGCTATTAAAAAAATATGCATGAAAATTTGATCATATATTATCGATTGTTGAAATATATCCCTGTTCACTTATGACGTATCTGCCAAAGACGAGTTGATAGTCACCTATCTCACCTGAACGGTAGGCCTTTTGTGACATATAATCTTGAAACTGGATGAATTAATCATAATAATCCAATATTGATGAAGAACATTGAAATCTGGTGCACAAGCACAAAGACATATAGCTAATATTACAAGTGCGTCGACAGAGGACCAACAGCTTTCTCTGTTATGGTTTCAGAGGCCAAAAGCACCTTACTTGGAGGATTAATTGATTTATATCAGGCGTATGTGAATTGTGTGATAGGCCAACCTGCCCCCTAAGCTGGTGGTTTGTTCTGTACATTGATTTAGGTAGTCTTCACTAGGTCACCACTATCCCTGCCATTCACTCCACTCCTGCTATAAACGACTTCATTTTAACACTGAACATGTTCATTTCACACCCGACACTCGTCAATTTCAATATGTTTGTATATATTATGAAATTAACAGATGAGTTGTCCGTTTCATGTGTGGAGTTTTGATGGTGTTTTTTGGTTGATATTGCATTCAGCGTTATAACGAGGTGCTGCCCTATGCTGAGGCAGGGTCCCAGCTATATGATCTGCAAGTATGTACACATCTCACTCAATACTTATATAGGGCTCTTGGTGTAAAAAGCTTTGACTGGTACTTCAGAAGTATATGAAAGATGGTACTGAAATAACTACCACTGTTAATCCTCATACGGGACAATTAACTGGCTGAATAGGTATATATAGGTGTGATTT
Organism: Haliotis rubra; assembly: GCF_003918875.1. Taxonomy (NCBI): domain Eukaryota; kingdom Metazoa; phylum Mollusca; class Gastropoda; order Lepetellida; family Haliotidae; genus Haliotis; species Haliotis rubra. The sequence continues at coordinate 4,909,493 of NW_025767523.1, forward strand.
AAGTGAAATAGAATGAGGTATCTTTTAACGTCGACTGCTTTATTAGGGGCGAATGCCTTCGATTATTGTGTTGTGATATACTGCTTGTCCTCACTGTAGGGATTAATTGGCCCCTCTTTATTACTTTTAATACGAGCATCTAAGGTTAGGTTTTGATTGATTGCTGTGGAAACCGAATATGATCTTTCTGACTAGTCTGAGCTGATGGGTTGAGTGTTTTTGTGTTCCGTGACAATAGCAGGATAGTCAGTCTATAAACAGAAGAGATAACAAAATAATCAGAGTTATGTCGTAGTTGAAAAATTATCATTACTTTGTCACAGTAACTTGTAAATCATAATTTGGCTTTTAGAAAATAACTATGACTGTTTGAATAACTGGATAATTGTAACTGTATGGCATTGAGTGGAGAGTCATAACTGTGTGGCATAAAATGAATAATCATTACTGTGGCAATAACTGGATAATCATAGCTACAAGGCATAAAATGGATAATCATTACTGTGGCATTGAGTGGAGAGTCATAACTGTGGCAATAACTGGATAATCATAGCTACAAGGCATAAAATGGATAATCATTACTGTGGCAATAACTGGATAATCACACCTGTGTGGCATTAAATGGATAATCATTACTGTGGCATTGAGTGGAGAGTCATAACTGTGTGGGATAAAATGGATAATCATTACTGTGGCAATAACTGGATAATCACACCTGTGTGGCATAAAATGGATAATCATTACTGTGGCAATAACGGGATAATCACACCTGTGTGGCATTAAATGGATAATCATTACTGTGGCAATAACTGGATAATCACACCTGTGTGGCATTAAATGGATAATCATTACTGTGGCAATAACTGGATAATCATTTCTGCGTGGCAATAGCTTGGTAATTGTAGCTTCAAGGCAATAACTGGATAATCTTTACTAGACAATACTTTATTACCTTAAAAGGAATTCATTTTGGATCACAGCGCTTGACAAAAATACAAATAAATAACAACATAAACTATGAAATTAACAAAAACATAAACAGAGATAAATATGTGCTTGAAAATAATTAAATGAATAAGATGATAACTGGACATTCAACATTTGTTTAAAAGTGCAATACTTTGAGGCATAAAGGACGATCGAGCTCGTTTAGTTTTGGTGATTGGCACTGTGTAGCAAGGTAAAAAGCTTATACTCAAGATTTAAAAACTAAGTGGCACTACCTGGATAATCTTAGCTATGTGGCAATAACTGTATACTCATATCTATGTGGCAATAACTGCATAATCATGGCTGTATGGCAATACCTGGATAATCTTAAGCATGTGGTAATAAATGGATAATCGTAACTATGTGGCCATAACTGGATAATCAAGCTAGAGTCATCTATGGCTATAAAAAAAACCCTCAAGGGACCACAAATTTGACTTCATTATAACCATAGTTTATATAGATATTTCACCTAGCCTAAAATTCAAATCAAGTGGACAGGACAAATATACAGTTTGTTATATACGTTGTACGTGTGTTTACTATGAACTTAATATACTGCATGTAGCAATTATGGGATTAACAAAATATGTGGTAATGATGATTCCTATCTGCCATCAGAACTTATTCACTCCGAAAATATTCAAATTACTAAGTAAATTAATATAATGTGCAAGTACTGGTAATATAATTTATACTTTACTTTGATGAAGTCAGAATGTTAATTGTGTCATTGTATACGCGTGTACAAAAAATATCACTAATTCCTCTGTAGTCATCTCGTTATCCTTTCAACACAGCTCAGCATCAGTGCAGTTGACAGCACCTATACAAGAACATTGACCTGGCTCGCCTGTGATGTGGACAACTTATATGTCTATACTCTTGTTTGTTGTTGACGTCGCTGTCAGCAATATTCCAGGTATATTACGACAGCCTGTGAATAATGAAGTCTGGGTCAGAGAGTTATAGCGTTTCATTTCAAACGAAACATTTAAAAAGGTATTCTTGTTGAATATAGAAGATGAAACAAACTGATGAATTTTAATTTCTTAAGCAAGCATTCCGACAAATTGGGCCCTTCTGTCAGAGTGTCATGTTGCTACTGACATGGAATACCGATACGCAAAAACAAATTTTCATCGTTTCTATTCAAAATGATTAGCATGATGGACAGTTATTTGTGTGAATATTTGTTTTATGTTTGTGACAATATTTTCAGATATTATTGTATTGTCACTTGAAGGGAAATCTTTCCTTTAGTTACAAAAATGACGCTTGCTTAGTTAATAGTTGCCTTTTTATTAAGCAGTCTGTGTCTTAACATTTGATTCAATACTTGATTCAATACTTCAATGAAGACAGTTCATAACATCAGCATTTCACATTGGTTTCATGGAGTATTACCAAATTCGACTGATTATTTATTTAAATAAAAAGTTAACATACCTGTGTCAGGGTCAGACTAATCGGTTTCGTGACAATACTCATATGGTTATATAAAATATGTTGTTAGATAATATTATCCGTAATGAGATACTATTTACCAGAAAACTATTATTGTTGTTACATATCATCAGGTTCATTCCAGGGTTGCTTGTGGGCCAAAACCAGCTTGGGGTCATTGGTAGAGCACTGATAGACAGCTGATCTGCCTTACATAAAACCTGATGCAGTCCATATTGATTGCCAGTGATCCATTTTGCTCGTCTGTGTTTAAATATAACTCGGATATTTATGTGCAGTCACAGTCCTCAAGACTGAGTTGGATGACAAGGATGTTTCGAGTCAAAAGCAAGAACTATTATTTTGTGGCTGTTTAAAAACATTTGTATGTGAAATATCTGTTTGATATTTAATAAGGTGAGCTTCTCCTTCTGTCTTCTTCCTAAATATAAAAACCAAGGACAACCAAACTGCAATTACTTGGGAAGTAAAAAAAAAACATGCCGTGTCACATTTCTGTTTTTGATAATATGGAATAAGTAAGACAATCTTTCATAAATAGTGAACATTATCAAATTGGTCTTCATAAAAAGAAATAATTGCAAGCCAGACGTCAAATGAGAACAAATATTCCATGACTTTATGAAACGTGAGAACCTGAAATGTTATGCAGGGAACAGATAATTATGTAAAATATAGGTCAGTACGCACTTAAACTGTGGCCGGTAATCTGGTATCATCTGATGCAAGTGACCAGTGGTGACTGTCCATCTCAGATGTACGTCTGCTATAGCCTGATGTTTGACCAGCAGTCCGCCACGGGTTATGGAATCCTTGGGATTCCTTTGTGTAATATTATTAATATGTGACCATGGTATATGTCTTCAGAAATGAAGGATAGACTGTGAGCTTGAATTTCCATGTGTTCACTATTTTTTACCCTATGATCTTACATTAAAGTACATTTTTCTCTGATCAAAAAAGTAATTGCTTTCATGGGTTTGTGGGTTTTTTCAACATACTTTCCAACGACTTCCATCTGCTGTTACAGAATCACACTTCTCAATAATAATAAATCAGATTGAAAAATGTACTTTCCATAGTGGGTAGCCTAGTGGTTAAAGTGTTTGCTAATCACGCTGAAGACCAAAGTTCGATTCCCCACATGGGTACAATATGTAAATCCCATTTCTGGTGTCCCCCGCCATGATATTGCTGGAATATTGCTAAAAGCGGCGTAAAACCATACTCACTCACTCACTACTTTCATTAGTCCTAATAATGTTTTGCTAAAAGCAGGGCCCAATGTAAGATTCCACGTCATCCCATGTTCATAAATCACTAAAACATAGCTATCCAACCCAACTGTGGCTTCTGTCACTAACACATGCAAAGGCAAGGCAATCATTCACATGAAAAACACAGGAGCATGTGGTACAAGTCAAATTGGGACATCAAGCATCATTTTATCCAATTCTCTATTCAAAACCCTGTTATCAATATTGTGGAGGCTGTGTAAGGAAGCGGTATCGCCTGTTTGACAGTTCAAGTACCGTAACAGTGTTGACCGAGAGAGATAATACTGGTGACAAGGTTAACTCAGGGATCTGGCGTTGATTACTGTGAATTCCTGGGTAGCAGGAAGCCCGGTCGTAGGTCACCTGAAATCTACACCTGTCATGTTATGTCACCACTGGGCGATGCTGAAATAGACATAGGTTGTTGTAGAGGAAATATCATCAGTTTCCGAACAAGTTTCAAACATAAAGATGGATTAATGAAGATAATTATATTATTAATTTAATTATATAATTAAAAGTGATATTTAGTAATATATTCCAATAACATGTGATTTAGAGCAAAATTTAAAACATGGCATTGTTTGCTGCACATAGCATGTCTAATGGCTATAAAATATAGGTCAAAATTATGTTAACACGCTTTGCTTTGATTATGACTGATGTTTATCAGTTTAGCATGATTAAATTTAACCTCACTATGCTTCAAACATTAAATTCAATAAATATATATGTAGTCCAGTGAATTTTCATTTTACATCACATTGTCTTATAAAGACTAGTGTTGTTTGGTTTTAACAAAGATTATGATATTGCCAATATGTTTCTAAACCTGAACCAAATTTTTATAAAGTTGAAATTCCTTGTGCATTATCCGTGCACTTGCTTCATCTTTTCAGTACATTTTTATTAAACATGGCAGTCATTTAAAAGTGTAAGTTTGGCCTACTTGTCAATGATTTTGTCATCATTTAGCAATATGATATACTACATATCAGTTTGTTTATTTTACCTATACTGCCTTATTCAGTTAGTTTAGGTTGTTATTCGGTTGAGCATATCGTTACAGAGCCCAGCCGATAGTTCATTGTTAAGTGTAAACACAATAGATATTCCAATAAAATCTTTACCCTACTCAAGCTGTGATGATATTGAAATATGATAGGGAATAACAGCTTGTTTCTGTTCATAGCCTGTCTCACAATCCCTCAACCATGTTGTTTTCCCTTCCTTTCCATTAAGAGAAAATCTAAATGAAGCAAGTCTAGATTTCCCAATCTCACTTGAGTTCCTTTTTCAATAAATATGTAGTTGCTTTACTCAATACTTTATATTTTCAGTGACTGAAATTTAGCTTTATCTAGCTTTTGTAGAGGACTACAAAATGGCTGATATATAGCCAATGCAACATTAAATTTTCACTCACTACAGGACTTTCACAGCCAGTCTTCCAAGTTCACTCAAATCTACTGGAGACTATTAAATCTTGTTGATGGTAGTCCTCATTGAATAGAATTTGAAGGCTGTTATTCTGTACCAGTTCTCAATGTTTCAATTTCTACAAATAGAACTGAAAAAAAAATAACTAGTTAAATAGTGTAAGCCGAATAACCATGTTGTCTTGTTCCTGATATATTCCCAGGACTAACTCTTGAACAGATTATAGTTAATGTTATTGTCATTGCATCAGACAGCTTGACATTCTGATATAGTTTTGGACATCCTTGACCTTTCCTGTTTGATATTAAAAAATATTGTTTCTGTTTACAATTTGTTACAAATGAGTTGTTTTGTTTTGTTTTTGTTTTTTTGGGGGGTATGTTATGAAATTACTTGAAAAAGTGATACTTGTAATCTGAATAAGATATTGTCATTCAGTTACCAGTTAAGAAAGGCACTTTGTTTTGAATTTCAGATTTAAGTATCAGAGATTGTGATGAGGGCATTGCAATCGTGCATGGTGGTTTTAATGGCTCATTATTACATGTGAGCATATGAGACCATCTTTCCATGTTTCTATCAAACTAAATCTTTATGTGAACATGTTTTGTGAAGTAGTAGCTATAGACTGGACAGCCAATATGGCAACCAAATAGTGATTAAGATTGATTAAGATAATTCCTTAACTATACCATTGAGTGAGTGAGTGAGTTCAGTTTTGATGCTGTTTGGAAACTATGTCAGTTTGATGTGGAAGAAAAGTCTGAAGTGATGCAGGTGAAATGCTTTATTAATGCTGGCCTATATAATGGTTGTAATTTGTAGATTTCAGTATTATGTACATTTAATTTTGGAAGCAGCATCGCAAGAGTCACAAAATGGTGTACATTAACAATGGCAGCCTAGGTGTCTCTCACAAATAGGTGGGCTGGGCCGCCAAAGGTACAAGGGTTAAGGTGTTTTTATAGCTCTGAACTGTGTCGACTCAGCAGATATGAATGTTGAATTGGATTCAATGGGTGTGACTTATCTCTCGTGTTTCAATCCTGGCTTTCTACAACTTGTGCTTGGTTAGGGCTAGTGTGTCCCTGTACCACATACAGGCAACAGAGGGACACAGATAACAGACAGGTACATCACCCGCACAGCTGATTAGTGGGGAGTCTATCTGTCTGTCTCTGAGAGAGTGTCTGTCTGTCTGTCTGTCTGTCTCTGAGAGAGAGTGTCTGTCTGTCTGTCTGTCTGTCTCTGAGAGAGAGTGTCTGTCTGTCTGTCTCTGGGAGATAGTGTCTGTCTGTCTCTGGGAGATAGTGTCTGTCTGTCTCTGAGAGAGAGGATCTGTCTGTCTGTCTGTCTGTCTGTCTCTGAGAGAGAGTGTCTGCCTGTCTCTCTGTCTGTCTGTCTGTCTCTGAGAGAGAGAGATCTGTCTGTCTGTCTCTGGGAGATAGTGTCCGTCTGTCTCTGAGAGAGAGCATCTGTCTGTCTGTCTGTCTCTGGGAGAGAGGATGAGTCAATGTGCAGTTATGTTCTTTGATACTATAATTAATAGTTATTTATATCTGACATGGCTTGTAGAATGTATTTGAGTGTACTTGGAGAATGTATTTGAGTGTACTTGGAGAATGTATTTGAGTGTACTTGGAGAATGTATTTGAGTGTATTTGGAGAATGTATTTGAGTGCACAGCAGTTCAAGCATTGTGTGAGATACTTTGGATGTGTAATGTTGCTGTGAGAGATATGAGATATGACGGTATGAGATACACTGGCATGAGATATGGTATGAGAGAAACTAGCAAGAGATGAGCAGGTATCAGAGATGTCTAAAAGATATGATCGTATGAGAGACTCTTACATGAGGCATGATAGTATGAAAGACACTGGCTTGAGATATGGTATGAGAGCCACGGGCATCAGATATGGTATGAGAGCCACTGGCATGAGATATGGTATGAGAGACACTGGCATGAGATATGGTATGAAAGACACTGGCTTGAGATATGGTATGAGATACACTGGCTTGAGATATGGTATGAGAGACACTGGCTTGAGATAGGGTATAAGAGACACTAGCATGAGATATGGTATGAGAGACACTGGCATGAGATATGGTATGAAAGACACTAGCATCAGATATGGTATGAGACACACTAGCATGAGATATGGTATGAGAGACACTAGCATGAGATATGGTATGAGAGACACTGGCATGAGATATGGTATGAGAGACACTGGCATGAGATATGGTATGAGAGACACTGGCATGAGATATGGTATGAGAGACACTAGCATGAGATATGGTATGAGAGACACTGGCATGAGACATGGTATGAGAGACACTGGCACGAGATATGATGGCATTAACAAATATTTGCCAAGAAAGGATATACGTGGCATATTCATATCACAAGGAAAATGTTTGAGCATATAACATGGGTATATGTTTATGATATTGATAGCTCATATTACAAATACCACAGAGATGAAGCATACAATAGAAGAACTGAAGCACGAATGTCTGTAAGAAGTCAGCCATGGAGCCCCTCCCTTATACTTGTAGACTGAGCATCACAGCAGGACTGAATCTGTGACATGGCAACATGTCAATAAGCGTAATGAGCTGGGTGACCGCTGACCATCGTGGCCAGCCAAAGTTACCAGTTGGACTAGACTGATTGGTCAATTGTTGTCAGGACCTTGCCATGTAGCTGCGGTTCATAACAACCTCCTATCTGTCCCACTTCAAGTAACTCCTGCGGCATGGTGGCATGGTACGACAGATCAATACCACAGTCCAACTAATAGGAAATTTGATAGTGGTGGCATATGTTGTGAATATTTTATATGTTTAGCCTGAGAGTCCCAGGGCACCACTCTACCCTTGATAATTTGCAGTATTTCATCATTAATGGTGTGTTTTATTGGATCATTTGCGTTTGAGTGAAATCGTCATAAAGTGCTCCTTGATGTCCACCACCAAACTGCCGTCTTTGCTGCTGCACCATCGATGCTTGTCTCTTTTTCCGTCCTCTGATTCAGTTTTGTGATAATCTACAACAAGTGTGAATTATTATAAATAGACAGCTGTGTGTTTATTCAAATACTGCTTCGTAAGAAATCCCATTTGTGCTTCAGAGAAGCAATTATCTCAATATTTATAGCTAATGCTTCCAATACACCATCTGGGTATTTAAGAACAAACTGTCATAATATTTTCTAAATGAGGTCTTTTAGGTATAGGAAAAGGGAGAAAAAGGAATGATACATGTTTTTGATATTCCTGGAAAAATGTATATGTGTCTGTATCTTTTTGTGTATCCTTCTGGAGATTGTGACATTGTTAGATGTCTATTTCAGGCCAGTATATCTTGTTGCCTAAACATGAGCATGGCCCTCAATAAAGTACAATAAGTGAGTGAGTTTGGTTTTACGCCGCTTTTAGCAATATTCCAGCAATATCACTGCGGGGGACACCAGAAATGGGCTTCACACATGTGGGGAATTGAACACGGGACTTCGGCGTGACAAGGGACCACTTTAACCACTAGGCTACCCCATCACCCTCAATTAAGTACCTGGTTTAGGGATTAGTACTGTCTAGTTCATAATAATATTGTGATTGTTGTTGAATGATGAGATGAAGTCATTTTGTGAATCATGGCAAAATTGTAATTACTGCGGACAAATATATTTCCTTTAACACATTTCTTTTGTATTTGTTGGTATATCAAATCGAGAAATAATTGTTTACTTGAACAAATCCTCTAAACATGCATGAACAAAACATGGAACCATTAGATTTTAAGGTTAAAGGGTCACAGATTAACTATACTAGTCAGGGATGTAATCTCTATGTTTGAGGGTCGTAGGGGTAGCCTCAAAGCGTTCGCTCATCGTGCCGAAGACCTGGGTTTGATTGCCCACATGGGTACAATGTGTGAAGCCCGTTTCTGATGTCCCCCCACCATGATATTACTGGAATATTGCTTAAAAGCAGCGTAAAACCATGCTCACTCACTCTTTGTTTGGGAGACTCAGTATTAAATGTGGGATTCCAGGGTATGAATAATAGGTACAAGGATGTCACAAGCATGTCATCGTATCTCAGTTGTGTAGATCGATGCTGATGATGTCAATCACTGGATTGTCTGGTCTAGATTTGATTATTTACAGACTTCCGTCATATAGCTGGAATATTGCTGAGTGCTGCTTTAAACAAAAACCAAAAAAAACATGCTGAAAAAGGCTAATGGCTTCTGTGGAAGGAGATTTTGATGTTGAACTAGTAAAAATCAACCATTGATTTCTTAGTATGGGGAGGCGGTGGTGTAGCCTAGTGGTTAAAGCATTCCCTCGTCACTCTGCAGACCCGGGTTCGATTCCCCACATGGGTACAATGTGTCAAGCCCATTTCTGGTTTCCCCACTGTGATATTGCTGGAATATTGCTAAAAGCGGCGTAAAACCAAACTCACTCACTCACTCTTAGTATGGAAGGGGAGGGTCCATAGCTTGAGAGTTGGATTTAATGCTGTTTTGAACAGTGTTCCAATTATATCACAACATGTCGGCTTAATGTGGGAGAAAGCCTGAAGTGATGCTGGTCCCAGGTGTTTACCACGTCAGTGAAAACATTAACACAGATATGGCGCTGACAAACCTGATAAGCATAATTTGGTTAAACCAGGATTCAAACCCACAATAACTGGATCATAGGGACATAATTCTTCACAGTGAATTCACTAAATCGAACAGCAAGTTGTATTCCCCCAAATGAAATGAAAAGGCTCAATGGGGAATGTCATTTATTTATGGTATTCATGCATCAAAATTCATCATATCCCATCCGGGTAATAATCGAATGGTCCCAAACTCATATTTGCAATGCTCTCAGTGGTAACAGGATACCCTCCTGAGTGTAAAGTTCCTTTCAAAGTTCCTCCAAAGAATCACCCTGAATATGTTTGTGCCATTTTCTTGGTGCCATAGTGTACCTTTGGGGAAGCACCACAGAGAAGTTTACCCCTCAGGGAATCATAACAGAGAAGCTGATGGAATGGTTCCTGGAGGGAACAGGTCTTCTGCTCCTGTCTTGCATGCCGCCAAGTAAACCATTCCTAGCAATACTATGGTTTGGTGATGCTATCGGTGAAATTGGTTCGGTAGATACGGTTATTGGGATGATGTTGCAGCTTGAAGACGCTGCTGACGGGAAATTGGCAAGAAAATTGGTTAATAGATTTCAGATAGCGCCATATGATTAAATACTGATACAATGTTGCAGTGTAGGGAAGTAAATTTGTTTGATTTGTAATTGATAGTATTGACATACCCTGCTTTTGTTATGACATGTAGGTGGTTGGTTTCTGTGGTGGAATTCAGAGAGTTGAATTATGGTTTGTGTTTTTGGCATCGAAGCATATCCTTTCATTTTTTCATAAGGCCAGACCAATTATATTTCCTGTTTTACGGATTGGACAGTCATATTTTTACAAGAATAGGAACAAAAATAAAAATAAATTTCCCCTGCTAAAAAATAAATTCCTAATGTTTGTATTGGACAAAAATGTAAACTTACAAGAAAGTTTTTTTCAGATTGTTTTTGGCCCCATATACGCTTCATAAGTTGCCAAAAGTAAATAGTTTTAGTATTTAGAAGGAATATTACTTTGAATGGTTTTAAAGTTAGTTTCACAGTTGCATCAAACTATATACGATATACACATGCACATATACATACACATGCACATATACATACACATATATATATATATATGCATATGATGTGTCAATTATTTGAAACAAACGCCCTATCGGTTCAAGTCAAGCCATAAGTGAAGCTGATTTCTTACTCCACGGCAATGATTGTAGACTCCTACACACTAGTGCAGCTTGTTCTGGTAAGATGGAATGACTCAGTGTTGTTGCGTGTATATGAAATGGATGACTGTTGATAGCACGATGTCGTTGTCAGTGTGAGTTGGTTGTCTTTGTTCAAGTGAGCCATCCCTTGAGAACAGTGCAGACTGAAACTGATTATCTTAGCCCAAAATAGGACCGGTCGAGTATTGGCGAAATATGAAAGCTTGGCGGAAATTGCAATCACTTTTGGACATGAAAATAAGCTTCCCTCGAGGTGAAGTGCTAGCTGTGACAGACCCAAACTCAGTCGAGCAGAAAAGACTGAAGTCGTGCAGGAAATGAAAATATCAATATCGCGATCATGGTGTATATTTTCTTGCCGCAGATGAAGAAGGTAACCGATAATTTATTGATCGGTTTAATCTGTACTAGTGGCAGCAGAAGGAAATTCAATCAGGGAGGAAAAAGACAATATCATCCTGTTAAATGATTGGAGGATATGTGATTGATATCACAAATGACATTCATGTTTTTTCATGCCAAGGCAATAATGTGTCCGAGGCAAAGGGACATTGGATTGGTCTGTTTTCTTTCCAAAAGCTGAGATCAAGCTTTCTTATTTTCTCATAGACCTGTTTTTTGTTTGTTCAATACTTCTAGTTCTGAACTTTTGTAAAAACAATTGTAGTTGCTTTGCACTTTCTCCTTTACATTTGGCAAAGATATTTTTTAAATTATTTTCAAAAATATTTCTTCATTATTTTTTAGAAGGTTCAATGATCTAAAGATATTTGTATGTACCTGACAATGCATTTTTTTATTTTAGAGTTATTCTGGTGCTTGAATAAGTGATGTGAATATAATATTTGTTTAAAACATGGTTTGATACATAACGTGTTCCAAATTTTGTTACTGTGTTATTTTGTTTTAATTACATAATATAATACTCTTGTCAGCCACAGCCCCACAAACATCACAAGTGTGTTCTGATTCTTCCATCAGAGGAAAACCCTCTTATCTTGGTTAGGCAAACCATCATATGTAACAAGTCGCATCTTTTAATAAAAAAACATCAGATCAAAGTAGTTACTGGGGAAAAAGAGAGATGCTCCCAGCCAAGGAAAGAAATAGCACACGATGTCAGTGCTAACAGTAATTTATACCACCCAGCCTAGCTCTATATAGGGGACACAACAGTGAACGCTATTGATTTATTGTCTTGCAAAAAACAGTCACAGTTCCCAATGCCTTGAAGAAACATTAAAATAGCTATCATGTAATTGCCAATAGATGATAACCCGAGTCTGCCACAGAGAACAAAAGCTGCTTATAAAAAATCGAAGGCGGACGACAAAAAAGTCGTGCTCGTGAAAACGCCTCTGATTTAGTTATTCCATGACCTGTTACATCACTAGAGAAAACAGGCGGCTGAAAGGCATTTTAAAAATGGCTGTAAGCTATAGTTTCCTGATGGACAGATCTCAGTGGTTTTGTGTGCACTGCCATGATATTGATCACTATTGGTTCGTCATTTGCAGTCCCGCATTTACACTTAGTTGCCTTAAGTAGAATGAGGAGATTAAACTACACAGAAAATGTTCATGCCGTCTGACTTTGCCATCTTTCAGTGGTTTGGTAATAATATTTTTTTCACATTTAAAAATTCATGCTTGATGGCACATGCGTCATAGCAGTTCGTAATGATCTGAAAGTAGATTTGAGGAATTCTCTTTAAAGTCCGTGAACAGGGGTTAGTATATATAAGGGTGATGAATTATTCACATAGTCTTTAAAGTGATTGTTATTTCTAGAAGTCTCATGCTCATCTCAACATTTCGGAAGATGGAGACAGATTTTTAAATGTGTATTAGAATTCTATCCTACCATCAGTAAACTGGCTCTTCTGAAATTCTGTCAAAGGAGTGTATTTGATTGGACTGAGATAATGACGGGGAGAACCCACGTTGATCAATAACCGGTTACCACGGTGTCAATATACACTTTCCCCACACTTCAAAAAATATAAAAATCTGCTCATTTTACCGTTTGGTGGATTGTCTGGATCTGAATAGCTATACCCCAGATAGCATTCGGACGTTGGCAATGTTGGCAAAGCCATTGCCAACATTGGGCCAACGTCTTAATGCTATGTGGGACACAGGCTTCTACCAGATAGATGGAATATATCTGAAAATGGTTTTGCACAACAATCTACTACTGAAATGATGCTCACTCTATCAACCACTAGTTTGTCTTTGCCTACTTACTGGCTACAGTGGTGTTAATGGGTTTTTCACCATAGCACACTAGCCAATTTCACTCACATACAGCATTATCATGTAATCTTTTTTATTCCTCATTATCTGACAAATTTTTAAATATGACTAAGATTTCTGCTCCAAAGGGTAATGTTTAGAGTACAGGACTTCTCCAGGTTTCTTTCAACTCCAAAAGAATATTACTACGTAACAATGTTCAAGATTAATGAGACAAAAAATCAAAGGCCTCTTAAAACAAGGGCAGTGAGTTTTCAAACAGGCATGTTTAGGAAGGACAGAATGAAATTATTTTCCTAATCTCTCCAGTTTAAGCCCTGGGGGATTTCTGTAAATCCTGTTAAGAACATATCGCAGATGAGCTTATTCCTGGATATGATAATAATGAAGTTTAATTTCGCATTTTTTCATGAGATTGATGGAAATTTTGTTGTTGATGGGCCTACCGTAATTACCATAAAAAGGGAAACACCCTTGATATTTGAAAAATAGGGCTTTTGTTTTATCCTGCGATTTTATGGTTTTCCAAGTGTTTTCTCTCATTAAGATGAACTTTGGATGTCACTTTTATGATTTTATGTGAAATCAACATACATTTAATTTAATTGAAAAATGAAATAAACATGTTAATTTGCAAAATGCAAAAAACACCAGACAAGAAATTTTGTTGATATATTTATTGGTCAACCCAAATATTTAGTTAGTAGCACCACCATTTATATACCTAGTTAATAACATCATACAATGTAGAAAAATTCAATTGTATATATCTATGGTAGACTCCACAATAGGAATGCGAGATAATTGGAGTATCTATCTATCACACCCACTCACCAACCGCTCCCAATATGTGATGGAGCAACAGATGTTGAACACTTATATGATAATGACATTTGATATGGAAAACTATGAGAGTCGGTGGACCTTCACCAGTGTATTTACCGTAGTCAGTTATGTTGTTGGTCGTTCTTTATGCTATTTGAATTTTTATGTCCAAATCTCCATTACCTTCATGTGTAGGCGTGTTCAGTGTTTCTTATGTTTTCCATTGTCATTATCAACTTGATTCACTGAAACGAACTGAAGTAAAAGTATTTACATGTTTTCAATTAACGAGGGAAGGATGTGTGAGAAGTGTTGAATCTATGACGGCCATATTTGATTTTTTAAACCTTGGCTTTCGGAACTTGTCGCCTCTATAAAAATGAGTCAAATGCAAATCTAAAGTACCTTTTTTCATATTCTTCAACAGTATTTTCCTGTAAATCAACAAAATATGTATTGAGCATTCAGTACGTTTTGCTTGTGGAATGTTTAACACCACTGAGTATTCCAGCTATATGGCGGCTGTATGTAAATAATCGCATCTGGACCAGACCATTCAGTGATCAATATCATGAGCATCGATCTACGCAGTTGGCATACGATGACATGTTAGCCACTTTTTATGACAACCCTGGGTTGCTGAAGACCAATTCTCACTCGGATCTTCACAGGGTCATTCAATATGTTCTACTGTTAAACGACAAACACTGATTTCATTAACAATGCGCTCAACAACTCCGACTTCACCAACACTGAACACAGAGGAAGAAAACATTTTGAGAACAAAAACAGCTGGAAATGTCTTTTGCATATATTTATTTTTTATCTCTACTAAGCAAGATTTGATCACACTGAAGATACGTAAATAGTTTGGTAATGTATTTAGGAATGTCACAGTTCATGATGTTGTAGCAGCCATAAAATTTCCGAGTCCCGTGCTGGGATTCAAACCTCGGCCCTCCCGATCCAGAGTCGGACGCCTTGTCCACATGGCCATAGAGGTAAGGATGTCATCTGTAGGATGACTCCACGCCCTGCTACAATGTCCTAGATTAATGGTTAATGTTTCATTAGTAGGAGGTACTATTTTATAGATAGAAAACTTCTATATTGCAATAGATGTGATGTTTTGGCCTGTTGATGCTGCCACCATTATCAAGCAAGTGAAACGTCGCATGTATTGCAATAAAGAGGTTTTCAATCCATAAAAATTGTTCCTCTTCATCATCCCAGCTTCTGGTGCGGTGGGGTAGCCTGGTGGTTAAAGCATTCACTTATCATGCCCGAAGTCCCGGGTTTGATTCCTCACATGGGTACAATGTGTTAAGCCAATATATCTGGTGTCCCCCGCCATGATATTGCTAAAAGCGGCATAAAACTAAACTCGCTCACTCACTCATACCAGCTTCTATATGCCACTTAAGGAATATGTTCTATTTGTTTCTATGGTATTTGTTCAAGAATAAGAATCATAGAATCTCTGTCTGTACAACGGCTTGAGAAGAAACAAGACCAGCGTATGAGTATACACATATAGTCAGAACATCATCAGTACTTGTATTCCTGTTGCTGACTTCACGATGCAGATAACCGATGCCTTTGATATTAAACATTTTGCCACAGATACCATCTCATGACATCCTTTCTCATAACTGTGGAGTTGTTATGTCTGTATTGCATACAAGCTTGGAAATCGGAGGATTAAACCTTTTTTGTCTTATCCTGTTTCTGTGGATTTTGTTGAGATTATTGACTACTTCCAGACAGATTGTTGTATTACATGTTGTGTATTGTATTATTGTGGACATCAGTGATTTCAATGTACAATTGTTAAAGACACTTCTTGAGTTAAATCTCAGGTGCAGGTAATAATGAAAATATTACATTCATGTGTGTACAATACCGAGCATAAATTCACATACATATCTGTAACCCTGTGTCATTAAATACAAAACGTTACGGTCACGTTTCTTGAAACAGTCTGATACTCATGATAATCTTTTATCTTGATAATCGACGTTTGGAGGTCTTGAGCTGGATGCAGTCACTGCATATCTTGATGGAAGTTCACATTTTGATGAGGGCAAGGTACCTTATCAACACGCAGATATCGCATATGAAAACCACTTCCTGACTGCTCATGTCAAACTGTTAACATTTTTATGATACCACGTTAGTTATATTTGTTGTCATCTTGCAGGTGGTCAGTAAAGTTGCAGCGCAGCCGGGATATGACCTTGACCTTGGCTACAGGTTACTGGCAGTATGTGCGTCACACAAAGAAATGTTTACGCCAAAATCGGCAGGTAGGCATACGCCGCAGTAGTTGTAGATTAGATACATCTCTAAATATATATGTTGTGCATGTGGTTTTTTTTACTGAGAATAATGTATGATAGCATGGGTCATAGATGTTAGCCATTGCCAATAACAGAGGATCTGGTTTCAGCTCTTTCTTTAAACCTTGAAATATTTTTCACAGCCATTTACATTTTGAAATCATTATCATTTGTACCTGGAGTTAAATTTGAAGGTGTAAGACGATAACAGGTAGTGCTGTTGACCTAAGTAACATGTAAGGAAGACAAAAATCGGGAGAGATGCGTAGAGCCAATAAGTGAGTTTGTCTGACTTGCCATGACCGGTGCCTATTTCAGTGATGAATTACAGTGATTTTGCCCTTTTTCTGAGCCCGTTCTATGTTATCAGACCAAAGCATTCTCAAACAATGACAGTTGCATAAGTGTTTTCTCAATATCTTTGCCATTGCTTTTCACCCTGTGGTTGAAGCAATGAGGATAATGTGTGCTTTGGCATGTTTCAAATTAATCATTGATCTGAAACATCTTGAAATATTTCTGAAGTAGCATTGGGTACTTTGAATAACAGATTTTTATATTGTCATTGAATATTGATAAACATTATGAAATTATCATTATGATAAAGTGTCTTCCAGCTAGTTTATTCAGGTAAAATATCAGATAATTATTAACATTTTCATTTGACAACAAAGGCACTATGACCCATGTGGTTGTCATAAACAAATTTCAGTCTTTGTTATGGGTGAGTAGTGGGGAAATGGGTGTGATAATGGGCAGTTATCTCAGGGCCCATAACTCACTCTGCAGAGTTGCTTCCCTTTGCTGCTGGATCATCATGTATTTGAACACCAGATTCACTCTGATTACAGTCAGTATTTGGTCAGCACCATGGACTTAACCCCAGTGGTATGACTAACATTTTGACTTTCCATTTACATTTATCTCTGATTTGATCAAAATGTTTTTTGAAGTAGTGTCAAACTGCCCCAATCACTTCCCAACTGTCATGGTGGTCTGTTCCAACTGGGTTCGATTCAGTCATGTTTTTAGGTTTGTCAGCACCAGACCTGGCCTCATGGTAAATGTCTCCGACTGCATCCCTCTGGGCTTGTTCCACATTAAACTGATGCTCCTAGAATAATGTTCAATTCAACGCTAAACCCATCTGTTCCAACCATTTCTACCCTTGAAGATCTGGGTAGAAGTGGTCTTCAGTAACCCATGCTTGTCGTAAGAGGCAACTAACGGGATCGGGTGGTCAGGCTCGCTGACTTGGTTGATACATGTCATCAGTTCCCAATTGTGTAGATTGATGTTCATGCTGTTGATCACTGGATTGTCTGGTCCAGACTTGATTATTTACAGACCGCCATATATAGCTGGAAAATTGCTGAGTGCGGTGTTAAACAACAAACCAACCAACCAACCAATCCAAACATTTCTCTTCTCCACAAGCACAAGTGAAAAACAACAACATTGTGTAAATGTACTCAAAGATTTGAACAAATCCTTTTGGACAAATGTTATTAAGAAACTTGCAATTAATATCTCCCAAGTCTTATTACTAAAGTAAGGTATTGAGGGCAATGGATATTTTTAGCTTTTGGACGGTAATGTTTTAAGATATCATATTGTTTGGTTGATCATTTTCCGGAAACTATGAGCGATTGATCGAGATGTTTTTGTGTGTTTTTCACAAGTTTTGAACAAGCCGTATCTGGCTGACTAAAAAGAGACAAAAACTAGCAGTGTCAAGATAGTAAATAACATGTCTTCCCTTCCTGATCATCGTCTTGTTAAGATCAAAGGAAGTAAGTCTATTTGTATTTTCTAATTAATCTTAAAATGACAGAAGCTTTCAGATTTTTCAATCCCGAACTCAGCTGTGAATAGGCTCTAAGCCAGACCTTCCAACCCCTGGTTGCAGTTATGATAGAAACGTGGTAACGTGCACAAGCTTTTAAAAAGTTTCAAGCTTTTCAAATCAATAATCCATTATACCAAAGATTGTGATTTTCAGGTCTCTGATTAGTTTTTGGATGGAAAAAAAAACGAGATGTCTTTTTCAGCTTGTACAATGGAAGTGATTTTCTCAGTCAATGACGACAGTGTTCAGATCAAGACACTCAGCTGCTATATATTGATCAGGGGGATTCTTTCGAAATTGATTTTCATGGAATGCTAACTCATTCTACTCAATTGTCAAGTCATTGATCTATCAGTGGGGTAATGCTTTCCTAACGAAATGTATTTTCATGGAGAGACTTGATGCAATCGATGTCAACTGTGCTGTTTTCCTGACGAGAAAGTCGGTAGAAGATCCGTGGCTTGTGGGAATGTTCGGGGGAAAAATATTTTCTCTGTCTTGACAACACCTGGTTTTGTCACTGTTACATATATACTTGTAGATTGCATGTAGATTTCAGTTTGTTTGACATTTGTGTCTTGTCTCTGTTGGCCAAGGAAAACGGTTTTAGAACTGCACAGAAAGTTGAACTGATTTTGTGATCTTTTATTTGAATGCTTTTCTAATATTATCATTCTCAGCATATGTGTCATTCTTTCAAGATCATGTCATGTACATAATTTAATTCAAATTTTAAATTTTAAGATTCTACAAAATCGTTAATGGAAGATATTGTTACAATTTAACAATGTTCTTTGCATTACTTACATCTTTTCATCTGAGACATTAATGTGAACTTTCTTTCGGAATAATTTATCTTGGATTTGTGAGCTATGAATAGTCAAACCACTATTACACCACACAGATCAATGGCAAAGAATGGAAATTCTTAAAAAAACATTATGTAATTTAAGTCGCATTGATTTGCAACAATGAAAAATCAATTGCTTTCAAGACTGCCAATGGACCCCTGTTTCAAAAATATCTTTGATTTTTGACTGATTATCATGGCTAACAAACAGTTTCATATTTGTTGAGGCGCGTAAATGGCTTCTGTTTGTTGAAGGGCATGTGATTCCTCTGTTCCGCGAAATCAGCTTTTACCTCATGATATTAGCCACAGTGGAGTAACGAACTTCAAAAAATAATTTCATGGAATACTGCCATTTTTCGTGTTGATTTTCTGTTCTTCTCGTAAATCAATTATTCATGGCGGTCCCCATTATGATCTGTCTATTTGGGATGGGAATCTGTCACATGCATAGCCATAATTACATTACCTCTAATGGCTTGGAAAAGTTTTCATTGAATTTTACTTAGCATCACCTTTTTGAGCCTTTGGATAAACAGAAGTCAGACATTTTGAGCTCTTTAGCCATTCTCTTTTCCATTCTCCATTTTTACATTGGAGGTCACATACTAAGACTGCTGCGTCCTTGAGATCGTTTATGATGCTATGCAAACCACCCATGATTCATCATCAGTGTGCTCTTAGCTTTGTTGAAATGGTTTATGTTTTAAGTCATCGTCTCTGGCAAGTTACAATGCCTTCAAGAAAAGTAAATCCAACTTTTGGTTGAATTATGTCATTTGTTATTTTCAATGAATGCATATCTAGGAATATCAGATATATTGACTTAATAATGAAATTTTACTTATTACTTAATTTTGTAATTATATTTTCTGTTTGCAGGTGATAAGGTGTATGTTTTAGTTTGTCTTTTATTACTTTCATTTCCTAATATTTCACAAGTTCAAGTTTATATTTTTTGATGCACCAGTTAAGTTAACAAATCATTTCTTAGTGTTAAAAAATTAATGGAATTAAATGTTTGAATTATGATATGCATGTTACTTGACTAATCTGTTTACTTTCCCAGACAGATGTTGTGTTTTACTTTTACTGATAATAAAACAATTTTATCTTAGAAAATGTGAGATACCAGATTTCAAAATTTGAATAGAATTTTAAGAATGTGTTTTGGGGCACAAAACAGGTTGCAAATAGATATAAAATCTGATCATATCATACCTGATAAAATGCAATCACCTTTTTTACCTATGCCTTGTATATGCAGTTGTTCTCGGTGTATAATATTGTATGTACACTTTGCACCAATAATATGCTCTCTTCGTAATAAACATAAAGGTTTGTGAAAACTGCAACACAGGTCACACTGCTGTATTGATTCTTTTTTTCACGTCTGTGTTGCTAAAAAAAATTATTTAAAGACGGGCGCAAAGTGTCACCAACATCACTATCAGTGGACTAGTTTTCCCTCATAAATATTCATACAGATAAGTCCCACTTTCAGCCCTGTGTGGTTAGGAAATCAGTATCTGAACATGAGCAGACAAGCCTCACTCTGACATTATCTACAAGAATAGCAATAATGATTATGATAATTTGAAGGTTAGATTTACAACATGAAATGTTATATGTCCAGACATGTTACCTGAATTTAAAATATGTTTATTTTGTATTAAACAATATGTTTATTGTTAATTTCACCTTTACAATCACTACACTGTTGTTCATCACCAGATCGCCAGGTTTATTATCAGTAACTTAGGAGAGTTTTGTGTGGTATTACATCTATAAAAGTAACTTATAAACCAGTAAAAAGTGAAAAGAGGCTGAAGATTTACACAGACAGAAGTTCGCAGACAATTGCTCAGCAAAAGCAGAGATGTTAATTATTTGGCAACGATTTAACAAGTGACTTGAAACCCTGACCCTGTGTTGGCGCAGCTCCAAGATTTTTCCTCGTATTTTGTACTTTGCATTGAGGTACAGGCTTGGTGGCAAACATACCTCGCAGATTTCTTTTTCTACACCAAACACCTTCAGTCTGTTTGCTGGGCCACATGGCTTGGCCTATGTATATGGTATGCCAGTTTCACCTTGTAATGCAATTGACGACAACAGTAGCGAAATTGACAAGATTTGGCGGAATTACTTGAGCTGCAGTATACAAGAGCATTGACATAGTCTGTGGTCATTAACATGAGTGCTCTCATTGTAACCCCCCTTGCTTGGGGTGGCCAGGCCATGGTATAAGGAGGGCTGTGCTAGGCACGCTATAATGAGGACTATGCTGAGCCATGGGGAGGGATTGAGCACTTGTAGAACTGAGGCGAACAACAAGATGCAGAGAAAGTTTGTGTAACTGCAAGGAGAGAGACAAAGACAGCGTGTAGAAATCTGCATCCTGATTAACTGGATTTCTGCTGTCATATTATCTAAACAGCTGTCTGTGTAACATAACAATTCCACGCATTTCTAGATTGTTGAGTAAGCCTCCACCTGAGGAGGCCCTGAGAGCTCAGGGCTTCAGGGAATGCATACAAAAGTAACAAGTTGTTTGAATGGGACGATTTACTGCAATTGTTCACTTTGGAGCGTGGAGTTGTACACACGTTTCTCAAGCTGTTTATCATTGTTAATGATCCATCATATGAAAGCTAATATTTCACTTGGTGGTAGTCAGGATCTGGGCTGTATTGGTTCACAGAAAGCTGGGGTGGTAGCCTAATGGTTAATGTGTCCGCTCGTCACACTGAAGACCCGGGGTTCGATTCCCCACATGGGTACAACTTATTCCTTATTGTTAGAAGACAGTTTACACAAGATAAGGGCACATCCTTGAAATTAAAGTTTTCATACAAAAAAACACACCCCAAAACGTACATACAATAGGTTACATCTTTTAAGGGCGGTGGGGTAGCCTAGTGGTTAAAGTGTTTGCTCGTCATGCGAAAGACCCCGGTTTGATTCCCAACATAGGTACAATGTGTGAAGCCCATTCCTGGTGTCCCCCACCATGATATTGCTAAAAGCCATGTAAAATCTATACTCACTCACTCACATGATGTCATCACAAGTTTTCAATTGCCAAAGACAACCTACAAATAAGTGATGCCTGTAGCAGTCTGTAAAAAGAAAGACACGTTGCTGTTTTTTCAAAAGAAAGATAACCAAAAAGTTTACATGTCAAGTCTGTAAGGCCAGATCAGTCAGTGCCTCTCATGACATAAGCTCTCTTGCAAATCAAATATCACACCTCGGGCCAACCTTACTTTGCTACTAGGATGCCAGACTGTAATCGGACCAGAGTTGGAAGGACAAATCTGACGCAGAAAAAAAAATGGAGACAAGCTACAGTGAACAAATCAAGGGCATGTTTTTGCATCTCGGCAAGAAATGTTTGATAGATGCAAAGAAGAGTCTGTATATTACGGATGCATCTTACCGGTAATCCTGCATTGTCTGTCAAACCTCAAGAGACCCGTTAAGATCCAGGTTAGAATTGATCTTCAGTAACCCATGCCTGTCGTAAGAGGCGACTAATGGGATCACGCTCCATGACTTGGTTGACGCATGTCATCGTATCCCAATTGCGTAGATCTATGCTCATGCTGTTGATTACTGGATTGTCTGGTCTAGACTCGATTATTTACAGACAACCACCATATAGCTGGAATATTGCTGAGTGCGGCATAAAACTCATTCACTCACTCAAACCTCAAGTCAGTGAAAGGCATCGTTTGACAGCACAATGTCCATCCTTGATCATCCTTGATTATCCATTGTATCATATCTCCAATGCATTAAAATATTTACTCTGGACCCATTCGATAAACTATATAGCTTCATGTTGACTGATTCAAAGAGCCATCCAATCAGATTGCAGTCGTCTTCCAGGGTTTTGTCGGGATCAGGTGGTCAGGCTCGCTGACTTGGTTACCACATCATCGGTTCCCAATTGTCTGGTCAGATCGATGCTCATGCTGGAATATTGATAACTGGATTGTGGGGTCCACTTGTAGACTCGATTATTTCGGACCGACACCATATAGCTGGAATATTGCTGAGTGTGGCGTAAAACTAAACTCACTCACTCACTCCAGAGTTTTGTGCTGAGCTAGTTATAGGACAGATGAAAATAAAGATGTCATTTCAGAACCAAAGCTACTGTGTTCAACTGATCCAGAGTATTTATTCTGTTGGAATGGAGATTTTTTAAAAACCTGGATAATAAATTATTGTACCTTGTCTGGCCCTGAAGTTAAATAGCAAGTGTTAATGAATGCAGCAGATATGAGATAAATCCTAGAATCGGAACACACATTACTCAAAAGATGTTTGTGAACTCTACATCTTTTTCATATGAAAAGTTAGGGCGTTCTTCAACAAGTGTATAATTTTTCAATAAAAATAAGTTCATTCTCTTAACTGAAATAAACTGTGTTCACTTTTGCATTATGTAGAAACATTTGTAATGAAAACAATATTTGCAAATTTATGCGCCAATATACGTGCTTTGCATGATGGAAGTAACACCAGAGGTATGTTGTGTGTAAGTATATGATTTATTATGCAAAAATAGTAGGCCTTATCAATATGATCCTACCTGTCATCATAATGCATTGCTGTCAATTATCAATAAAAAAAAAGTGATAATGTCGGTGAAAGATTGACATAATGGTATTGCCTTCAAATGAGAACAGATTTACATACTTTGCCGAAGATGTATCTCATTTGGCAGCAGTTGTTGTTTCCTCTGACGCTGATGCCGGAGGACATATTTTGCCAATATCTGTACCATTGCAGTACTGCTGTGTTCTTGCTACTCCCAGATAAATGCTTTCCAAGACCAGTGCAGGTGGGATCTTCAGGGGAGGCCCTGTAGGGGTTGGAGAATGTAGCATGGCAATGTTACAAACTTGCCAGCTGTCAGATCAAGTTTGTATGTTGTAAAAAAATTCCAAATGAGAAATATTATAATGATAGTTTTATGTCAGGTGATATGATATAGCCTTCACCTTTTTCACATTGCTACCTTTAGCATCTTATATCTAGAAACTATTGAGAAAAAGGATGATGTAGAAATGTCAAAATGATATATGTATATAAATGAGGTTCATGTTGATGATTGGGTTTTGAATTATTGCTCAAACCTGGGGTTTTTATAAGTATTTACAAATTTCAGTTTTTAAATTTAATAAGGACTAGAGGGTTTGTAGTAAATCAGTTGAGATGGAAGTGAAAAATATGTTAAATTTATTCATATTTGAATAAATGAAAGATGTAAGTTCCATAATTCAACAAAGTAAAAAGCAGCATTAGAAATGCTTTGATGTATTTAATTTCAGTAATGAATTTTGAAAAAAGGTGAAATGTATGTGTTGAAATCTCCCTCTTATCATAGTTAGTAGGTTATTTTGTTTATACTCTCACACTAAGCTAACAATTACACAATAGGGTACACCCATCATGCTGATGTTATCATATAAACCAACCCATTCAGAGCCCCAGGTGAGGAGATAGGGCCCCAGATTTATTCTTCAGTAGCGTTTATAAGCACAAGTTATGCCATTCACTCTAGTTGGTTAGTGAGTATCCTGATCAGGGAAAGTCTGGGGAACACTTGGCTAATTGCTGGGACTAACAAGCCATTGGTCCCGCTCAGATGTAGATGGAATTGTAATTATGTCATCTTGGGATAGTGTTTCTACAGGGGAGGCTCAAACACATTCTCAGAATAGGTCTGTCCCATACACTGTACCATCAGTTGAGGAACACCCAACAATATGAGGGTCTACAGGGAGGGTAGAAGCATGCGTGATGAGTATGTTATTTGTACATTGATCAACAGAATACCTACAATATGAGGGTCTACATGTGGACACAAAGTGTCAAAGTCATATTACAGCTGTTTAGTTATGTTAATATGAAGCGGATCCATGTATCAGTTATATTTGACTCTAAATATAAGTTACAGTCAATATGCTACTAAATCGGGGCTAATATTTCCCTTACAGTGAGATCTGCCTTATCAAAATTTAGATGTAGTAATTTGGCCTAGCTGTAGAAACTGTAAGTTATTCAAATGCTTTATATACTGAGAGACTTTGTCCCTATTGCAGAA
Source organism: Haliotis rubra (assembly GCF_003918875.1). Classification (NCBI taxonomy): domain Eukaryota; kingdom Metazoa; phylum Mollusca; class Gastropoda; order Lepetellida; family Haliotidae; genus Haliotis; species Haliotis rubra. The sequence continues at coordinate 4,934,787 of NW_025767523.1, forward strand.
AAAACAACGGTTTTCATCAAAGATGAATTTCATGTATTATTTATTCAGAAAAGTTAAAGTACTCTAAGAGAACTTACCTCATTAGATTTATCCCATGTTGACAGGAAGAATGCCAGTCTGTGCAGCACTTTGTAAATGTAATGGCATCAACAAATTATGATATATTGTTTAACATTTGCCGATATCTATATATAGTTCAACAGTTAAGGAAAGAAGGAATGCTATACTATTTGAAGGAATGCTATTCTATTTGACATAAGAAATTTTAACACCTGAACATTCTTGTTATTGTGATGTTATATACATATTGTTATGGGTGTATGTTTGAATTAAGGCCTTTGCACTGAAATAAATTTTCAAAATCGTGAGCTCTGCCAGGAAGCCACAGCCCTTAAAATGTATTATCCAATGTCTTCATCATGGTCAGGGGTAGAAAAATGTGCCACAGAGCACACTTTTACACCTTTGTGTGCCAAAAAAGAAAGGGTTTTTTTTTCAGATAAAATCTCAAACTTTACATCACATCACATCACATCACAATGAAATTGCTGATAACACAATTTCAGATTGTCCAGGTTTACTTGTATCATGATTTGTATTGACAGTGTTTGAATAGTCATTTCTGTCAATATTTTGTACAAGTTACTTGTCCTTTAGTACAGGTATCACTGTTCATATGGACGTTGTGTGAAGGTTTTTATGACAAGCAATATTGCATTATTTCTTTCATCTTGTTCAGACTGCAGGAACTTTTTTTAACCATGCCATTAGCAGGCTTATACCAGGAATTTCACCCAAAAAATTGTTTGCTTTTTTCAAACTATCTTTTTCGGGTCTTTTTTGTTTGCTTTTTTAAAATCAACAAAGACTGAAACTTAATAACATTTTCTTTGGCAAAATGCTATTTGTGTACTCCTGAATGTTGCCAGGATCTACTTCAAGAGAAGATGCTTACTTTGAAATTCCATAAAAACTAAGAAGGCATTCCATTGATGATGTGGGAACACACCTGAGCAAGCAATATTTATTTATTGGAACAGCAATACCACCTGTGTGGACCCTCATGAAATAGTATTGCATAAACTGTATATTCACCCTCCTTCTGTTAAGCTAATACGAACTACAGAGATACCCAGGAAGAGGCGCAGCTAAGGGGGGCTTCATTGCATAAATCATTTGCCAGGTATTTCTTCACAGCCTTTAAATTCTTGGACTTGTTTCACAAAATGGTGTCAATCAGTAAGGCAGTTAGAGCTGGTCGTGTTGTTTTTCCGAGGAGATGTTTCATACTGTGGTTGAGAATATATCTTGAGTGGGAGCCAATTGCTAAGAGGCGAAAAGATATTCCCGAGGCAGCGACCAAAGTTTCAACAGCTATTTGATTGAGGGTCTACACCCTACCGAGTGTTGGGTGTCGTGTTCAAATCAGTTTTAACTTTTGATTTACTTCGAAAACTGAATCAGGGCATTAGGTTGTTCATTCAACACTCCCCTTTCATGAAAGTGTTTCATGCAAAATGAGCAACAGAATCCATGAAACGAACGACAATGGTTATTCCACAAAGTGGCGTGTACGTCTACACACAAGGACGTCGGTGCCTTATAAGAAGGATGAGAAAGTCGTATCTTCCTTGATGCAACTATCTTTTAATTAGAAATAAATATGAAAGTTCGCGACAATTGATAAGACCTATTCTATTCTTAAACCAATTAAAAACAATTTCGTCAAGTTCATCCTCTCGACCCTCAGGGGTGTCCTTCTTGACCTCTGCTGTTAGAGAAATATGGAGAAATTGAAACCCTTGCAGACGGAGACAAGTTTATACTACCAGTTGTTCAGCGCCGTCTGGCGGCGAGGTTCGTGTATGATTGACAGGTGGAGTTTTTCACCTCTAATTCTCACATTGGCACTTTCCCTTAACTCGTGCAAATTTTATGACCGGTTTAGAGCCGTTTCTGCGAATCCGTGACAACTGGTGCTCCTCGCTTGTGTCTTTTGCAAAGTTTTATTGACCCAATATTTCTGTTTAATTGCTGAGACAAGCAGTTTTAAAGAAGATGGATATTGTATGCGAATGAAATTCGTCAGCAGACTCTTTGGCGGTTGTTCACAGATTGTTATATATTTTATCTCCCGCGTCAAATGTTTGACAGCGTAGCGCACAATTGAATGAAACAAGTTACTTCAAATATACAATCTTCGAAATATAATCAATTGAAATACGCATTTGTAATAATATCATATAAAGGCAAGTTTCATAGATCGTGATATTAAGGAGTTGTGGAAAATGCTTACGAACACTATATGGTTCTGAGTGAGACGCAAGAAATAAAACACATGTCTTTGAGTTTTTATCTCCCTGTTCGTGCATGGCATTGGTCAGGCAACTTGTCAGCAAGCGAGCCTCGGAAATGAGGCTATCCCACACCGCCTTTGTTAGATTCGCGCAGACATGTGGGGAATTCCTCGCATTTCAAGACCCACCGCAAGGTGGCGCTCAAATACAAATGGGGTTCTCTCGGGGTTGGGCCGTTTTAAATCCTAATGGAGTATTTGTTTTGTGTCAACAACACTCAGTCGAGCAAGAGTTTCTTCACCCTGCTCGAACCCCGTAACTCTCGGCACGGTCGAGTGACTCCGCTCTGTAAATCTTTCCCCCAGACAGAGAACGCCGAGCGAGTTGCCAGCCATCTTCATTGTTAGCCTATTATCATAGTAAACGCTGCACGTGCCATATGTCAAGCCAAACCAGCGGTAAAAGCTAGTTTGTCATTTCAGAAAATAGGCCATATTAAACAAGCCAGGGCCGACAACAGAGACCTTGCATTTTGAATTTCATACCCTCCCCGCGCTTGACAATGCTCATAATGTAACCGGGCCTGGTGCGTTTGTTAGCGGATGTTATTAGAGTAAGGATTAATGACGTTATGTTTGATGTGACGAAACTAAGCTTCAATATAATATCCACACATTGATCACGCTGAGACAAATATGAAACATTACATGCCTCGAGTTACTTAAGCAGCCCTGAGACAATGACTCATGATATTGTTTGCCACAGACAATTACACGAATAAACAGTCGTAACTTATTCGCCAAGGGCAAGGTCACATAAGGGAGATCATTCATGAGTAAGGATGGGTTAACGCCGTTGAAGCAATGATGTTAACTGCGGACGGGGATACCAAAATGAGCGTAGGATTAAGTAGAGAATATTTATTGCGCGCGTTAGGGTTAGTCACCGCGTGTTCTGTTATTTCACCCGAATATATCTCTATGTATATCTATACATTCGGGTTACGCGCAGACGTCAGACAGGGTCATGCATTACGTAGGACAGATAATAACTACAACATGACCTGTTTACTTTCGTTCTGTGTTCTGCACACCAGCTACATTATGACACAACGGCCCAGAAAATTTTCTGTAAATTGAACGCGCAAGGCTCTCGTTTCGCATAGGTGATTCCTTAGAAAGCAAGTTTGAGCCCGTGTCGATGCGAGTTAAAAGCCGCATTTCGTAGCCACTTTCGAGAGTTTTCGAGGTTATTTAGTTCTCTAAGAGCTGTATTAAATTATTGGGATTGAGATATCAGGTTACATAACGCACGGTGACCCCCTAGACGCTGACAAAAGAATTTTAAACGACGCGACGGATAGGAAACGATACCGACGATCAAAGATGCGAGGCTGTTGTTGGGCGGTCGCTGTGTATGGAAATTGACTGAAACGTGAACTAAGAAGTCACTGGCCCTAGTTGTGAAATGCCGCTCTCGCTTGTCCTGAAACAACGCGAGGTAGTGTCACATCTCAATGCTGTTGTCACCCTCCACCCAACTATAACCCCCGCCTCTTTCCAACCGTCCAACCCCGTTGTCATACAGCCTGGCCCTCAGAGTAAAAGTGCCGGTTGAAGAAAGGCTATGATTTCTCTTTCATTGGGCAGCAGCGTTATAAATCATCATACGGCTACAACAGATTAATTGGTCTTTCGAAAAGCCATCGCCAGTTAATGCTGTCTTGCGGTTATTGTTAGAATTGATCATGTATGAATAGTGAGTGAGTTTAGTTTTACGCCGCTTTTAGCAATATTTCAGCAATATCACGACTGGGAACACCAGAAATGGGCTTCACACATTGTCCCCATGTGGGGAATCGAACCCGGGTCTTCGGCGTGACGATCGAACGCCTTAACCATTAGGCTACCCCGCCGCCCCTATTAATGTATGGTTAACTTACATAACGTTGTAGCGTCACAACCACATTTAATTTTTTTAATTTAGCTAAATTTTACCTCCTTGCTTTTTATCACTATTGGTGTTCGTCCATCCAACAGACACCTTGAACGAAATCGATGTATTGTTGAGACTCGGGTAACTTGCTTTACGGCGGGATCTTGCTCACATCGATCACTGGATTGTCTGGTCCAGACTCGATTGTTTACATATTATGGATTAGCAGGCGAACCCCGATATATACTGAAGTTTTCTTTGCAAGCTCATCACTGTGAATGTTCGTTTCCTTCGCGCTCCATATTTGTACAGAATCGAGGGTGGATCTTAAAAACAGAGTTCACATTTTAAAATCCACCCGCGAACGCAAGTGACGTCATGCGTATATATGACGTCAGTATATATTGGGGTCCGCCTGTATATTATAGGGCAACATCTGCAAATCAACATTGAGTATAGCTGTATCCCTACGAGTAGTTTCCAATCGTCACACAAGCAGCAACGTGACCTCATACGAGCATTTAGATTCCTGACAAATATACTTCCCATCAAAAGTTTAGACTCACTAGTGTAAATATAGCCAATTACTTCAGGCAACTGTTCTAAACTAAAGTTTGCAAAATATTCCATACCGTTTAAAGGTACTGTTTATACATGAACTGATGTATTGTAAAACAAATTCGTAACGTTGAAAAGATTGTCATGAGTTCATTAAATGATAAAAATTAGTGAAAATTGGCGAATTCTTAACAAAAACTTACACCAAAATGCAGCTGTTCTCATGCACGATATTTGGACATGCTTTTCAGCAATTTGATGCATGATCCTCGTGCAATTCATCTGCGTAAGGTTTGCAGTTTGTTCCCCCAAGTTAGTGGAGAAATCAATCTTTGATGTAACCATCTATATATACATAACTTATATATGTAGTGGGTGTTTTAGGTGAGTCTAAACTTTTGATGAGAAGTATATATTGAAGGTGCAAATTCTTCAGTAACATTTTCTAAAACAACACTCACTGACAACTATAACATGTTTGTAAAGTCAGGTATTTATTTAAAAAAACACCTGAACGGTCCCTTAAGGCGCCTTTCTGAAGTCACTTTGGCTATCGGCATTGTAAACACATTCATCCTAATTTGAATGGAGTCGTGAGGGAGCAAAACCTGTCTTTCTCTCGAAGGGAAGCGAAAATCGATAATATATTTCTTAAAGGCAAAACGTGTTTTTGAAACAAAACGGATTACTGGCGAATGCAATGAATATTTAACAGCTTGACGAAGATATCTCTCGTAATGACGAGTCATACGAACAAGATCGTCAAAGATGCTCCTTCGAATCAAAAGGAGTGTAAAACTCTATTGAGGCTTACATAACTCTATTAACTTAACTATAAAAACATCAATAATGAAAGAGTGCGTGGAGAGAAATACCATATGGAGAGTTAAGAATATATGTTGCCTATGAAGTTCTCGTCTACAAAGTGTTTATGTGCCATAGAAGGCGATACAGCTTCTAAAGGAATTCTTCTTGCTGTAATATTAGCGGGAAAGAGATGGGCGACCTTCAATAATCATCAAGGTATCAGTAGAGGGCCCAGTCAACTTCTGAATAACTCGTAACGCTCATTAAAGAGGCGGGGCAGTGGGGGCTGGAACAGCTGACATTTGTTTTTATTTAAATAGTATCCTGAAACATTCATAGTAAGTTGAAATTTCAAAGGTTAAACTCTGTCTCTCACTCGGCTGACGTTTGTGAGTTGGAACTACATCTCACCATTGTAGATTTAGGCAAGATATAGGTACCCCATGCATTCACAAGAATCGACACGTTGGGATGGATGGTTACAATGGCTGACCTGGGATAGCCTAATGGTTAAAGCGATCGCTCGTCAAGCGGAAGGCCTGGGTTCGATTCCTGAAATTTGTGCAATATACAAAACCCATTTCTGGTATCCCGAGTCCTGATATTGCTGGAATATTGCTAAAAGCTGCGTAAACCAACTCACTCATTTAATTATGCCAATCCAATTCGGAATTGAAACCCGAAGTAAAGCGTCACCAAATCGATAAAACAATGAACATACAGGTATGGTTCTAACAAACCAAGATTACAAATCAGAGCGAAACTCTTACCAATGAACATAAGTTTTGGACACACCAGTGCAACGCGGCCCTGCACCCGGGGTCAAATGTGCAGGAAGCAAACGAGCAGTGCTGGTGTGTGGCCGACAACCCGATTCGGGACACGAATTCACACAAGCTTGACCATCAACGACTCGACACGTGACTATCTTATGACCAAGGCCGAGGCGTCTCTTCACCATATAGACATATAGTATATTTTGTGCCACCACGCGACTTGTGCTCCCAAGACTGCGGGATAAACAACATTCTTAGTTGTGGACAAGGCCGTAAAAACTTCATTTGGCATTTATTTCACGATTCCCCAGATTGTTAAAATTATTATCATAGAGATGCAAGGCTTTATATTCGGAACACAAAATAACCAACCAGTCATTTGACTTGACATAAGTGACGTAATTATTTTGGTCGTACGTTTCGGTTGATATGTTTGGCTTTGTTTTCGTTCTGAGGTTTTGTTTTAATTTCGCAGAGGTTAAGTGATTTGGAGGTTTGAGGGGATTGGGTACAAAGAGATACTGTTTTGGTCGGTAGTTAAGGTCGATCTGACACTTAGAAACAAGGAAGTAAACAAAAGACATCGATCAAAGTAACATTTGAACAAAACGCCATGCCGATTATATAAGATCGCCTTATTTTCAACCCTCAACATTCTGTCAATGTTTTCATGGTCGGAAAGTGTTGAGAATTGCAGACGTCTAATCCTGTAAGAAAGTCTGGCTTTTAAAGTTAAAATCACATATGGAGACTCTGGAAAAGGTTATACAATTAAATATGTCGAAATGTTGTTTCAGTGGGTTTTTTTCATTCTCTGACATTTCAAAAGCAAATACTTCCTGATATATAATGTTCTTATGAGTATAATATTGTTAATATTTTACCACCAAGAATAGTAACTGGATATATGATGTCCAATGGATGCACAAGTAAGCATGTGTTTACATCACGTTGACCTGTAAACACATATTGGACGTCAGTTAGGGTATTGCATGTGTATTTGTTGTTTAAGACTATATATACATCCCGCGTTATTACAGCTATAATGTTTGTGGGGCGATGGGGTAGTGTAGTGGTTAAAGCGTTGGCTCGTCGCGCCGAAGACCCCGGGTTCGAATCCCCACATGGGTACAATGAGTGAAGCCCATTTCTGGTGTCCCCCGCCGTGATATTGCTGGTTGTCTGTAAATAATCGAGACTGGACAATCGAGTGATCAACAGCATGAGCATCAATACACGCAATTCTGTCGACGTGTGTCAACAAAGTCAGCGAGCCTGACCACCTAATACCATATCCCCTGTATAAAACGTCGAAACTGCCCCAGACTCACGCGTTCGGCCGTTGAGGATCGCTGACCTGGGCCTCCTTTCACAAAGCACTAAGATGATCGTAAGAAGTCACTAAGGTAACCTTAGTGCAATGTTAAAGAATGGGAGTTAAGGTTAACCTTAGTAAAGGTTGCTTCGTGAAAGGAGCCCCTGGTTGGTACCTATATATAATCGTATCCCCATTAGCTAGGTCGATGTTCATAATGTAAATCACTGGTTTGTTTGGTCCTGGCTCGATCGTTCACAAATTGTTATGTATAGCTCGAATATTGTTGAGTGCGGCTTTACACAACAACATAATACTACCATTTTATGCGCAACCATCTGTACCTGGGATCCAGTTTAATAATGTTTTATGTGTGATCAATGAATTCTGATATCCAAATGTCTAGAACATTCCATACCAGTACATGTGTACATTGTTGTAGAATATGAAAGCTGGAACCGCACAGGTGCTTCTATTCAAAACAGATCCTTGTTGTGACTTGCTGGGCCTTAAATAGAACTCTAACCGATTCGATCTCGTATCCATTGCAGAAAGACCATCACATGAGGTATTGATCTGAATTCTGTTACTATATAAACCGGGAAGGTGTAGTGTACAAGGAAGCGCCAGTGCTGTAAAACGGGTTTTTGTTGCCATCAATAAGAGGGTGAAATAATGAAGTATTACTTTGAACAATACGCATGCTTGACAGAGCGTGATGCTCTGACTACATGTTTATAATTATATACATATGGGGGCGGTGGGGTAGCCTAATGGTTAAAGCGTTGGCTCGTCACGCCGAAGACCCGGGTTCGAATCCCCACATGGGTACAATGTGTGAAGCCCATTTCTGGTGTCCCCCGCCGTGATATTGCTGGAATATTGCTAAAAGCGGCGTAAAACCAAACTCACTCAGTCAGTCAGTCAGTATATACATATGTGTGTGTAGGTTTACGTACATATATACAGACAGCCATAGAATGTCATTTACAAGTGATACACATGAGGAAGAGACTTTTATGGATGTCAACTTCTTTATTATGAGAAACATGACGTTTCGGAGTACAGTGTATGTACTTACTGCTTGATCAGGTGAATAAAGGAATAAGTATATACTCCGAAACGTTGTGTACCTCATAATAAAGAAGTTGACATCCATAAAAGTCTCTTCCTTATGCTTACAGACCGACATACATTCACATTGAGAGTATATTAATCTACCAAACCCGAGACTTGAGGTAAGGCTACGTAGCATTAGCTGCAAATAGTTAAATATCTCCATAACTATCGTGATACCTTTTCAGACTTGTTCTAATACTTGACCCGGGACGAAAACACAACATGAGACATTGAGATTAACGGTCTAACCTACAAGGTCGTTACGTTATACGGGTGTGTGAGCGGGGGGTATTTACAGTTGAAACCCACAATTGCTGGCCCGTTACAGTGTCCGTATGTTTTGTCACCATTCACCTGTTGAGTTTATTCATGCTTTTATCGGCCCGATTTCCTTAAGTGGATCCTGGGAATAAACTTGCCGTTGTGTAAACCCGGTACCCATTGTGCGTCGACATACACATTGCTTGCAGTAGTATCGCTAATGGATGCCGTTTATTCTCTATTTACAACCTATTTAAGACAGTTTAGAAATATTAATAAATTACCATGAAATATGTAAGCAACGTTTCATTGTAATTCGTCTACATGTCCAGAATATACTTTTTAATTTTCGTGTTATAAATTGTTTACGTTTCTGAAAGGGCGTTTTGCATTCAACGTATTTAGAATAAAGGCAGTTATTCACTTATCATCTGTAACGCTTAGTTGCAGTGATAGCACAGTGCGTTTTCTTTTGGAATTACCGGTTGATTCGAACGTTAAAGTGGATTAAACATTCGGTTTGCGTTGGTTAATCATTAGATCGTTTACGGTATTTTCAATATTTCGCCGTCCGATGGTACTTCGACCGCGATTCGCTATCTGGTGTCTATTACATTTCGCGCAAATGAAGAGTTACGGTAGCAACGTCGCGGTATTCAGGACCGACAGCAGTTCCTTCCCTTGTAATCAGATAGTATTTCTGCCGCCTAGTTTAATTGTCCGAGAATGACTCAAGTTGTGGCCGCCGATCTGTTTCTGTGCCAACACGTAAACAGGGCGCCCTACAGTCGAGCCGAAGAGAGGCGAATTCCCGGGATTTGATCGCTATATGCAGACTAGTCCAGAATCCCCGTCCACAGCACCACGTCACAAACACGGCACGGCAAAAATTCCATTTTAGGACACGGCCTCATTAGAACCGACGTGCAATCGTTGGCATAGAGGCTGAACAATTGATAACATCGCAAAGTGTTGATTTATTTGTCTTGTTGAGAAATAGCAAGGAAATGTATAAATATGTGTGAACATAGATTTATGTTGTGGAGACACAGCAGGAGAAACGCGCATTAGAAGTTTTACAAATGATGCAGGTGCGTACAATTTATGTCGCGTGCCTTTTCTACTTGGTTAATCAGTTTATAAGGTCGAATAAAAGAATCTGCGTCTGTGAAAACAGAGTAATTCTTCCGAAACGTTTAACTTTTCAGTATTTACGTCATTCCATAAAGTAGAATTGGTGATAATAATGCATCCGCTTGTGTTGTTACAGCTTTTCATATTAATGGTTCTTTTTCCAAGGTTCAGACTTGATCGAGTTTTAAGAACTTGGGAATTGTCTCCCTTGAAGCGTTCTTGGTTTCCAACGTTTAGTCATGGTGTTGGAGGATTTCTTTTGGCACAAGCCCATATGCCGTACGAAAGTCTTATTACATTTCCAGATTTGAGTCCATAATTGTTGACACGCGTGTTAAAGATGAAACTATGCTTGTTGACATTCTGAGGATTACAGATCTGATTAGCCTCACAGCGACGAAAGGTGTCGTCGCGTCATCCCCGCCTATCACACGATATGACCACTGAAGCTTAGGCGCTGTTGGGAGTTAAGCGCATCCCCGTCTCCACCCCTTCCTATGGCAGGGGAGCGACAAATGCATGGGTTACGGCTGTTTAGTTAAACAGGGTGACAATTAGATGGATTCAACGACGAGCGTCTTTCATACGGTTAGGGCTGGAGTATAAACTGGCTTTGTTCCCATCTGGGGTGTTTTGTTAGGGTTTGTCGTGCGCGGGACGATTCAGATGGTGTCGTTAACTTAGCCCGTGGCACGATCAGTTTAGGTTAAAAAATACACCGAGTATAAATATATTACATAAGCATTTGTTGGTCAGAGTGATTGTCTGGCCCATTGAATATAAACCAGTTTAAATTTTATATTGATTTTTAAATATATATATATTATATATATATTCATATCAACCTAATCAGTTTTCGATACATATTTTTCTCGCCTGAGTGCGCTATCAGCAAAAAATACATGGTTTGTCTCTGCGTCAGTCTGTGTTTTATGTGATTATCCGGTAGCGTGGAAACATTTGATTGACAAGTCCGTATCGGTAGTATACACCCGCGAGGGGGATTTCAAGCGATGTACAATGAATAATACTTATGGCGTAACGAAACACGCTCTAGTTAACACGAAGTTTGGTAGTAAGCGAGGCTCGTATTGTCAGCGGAATGAGATAAACGAATACTTATACAAGTGCGTATTCACGGTGTTGTTACTCTTGACATGTTGTGACAGACCCTCTTTTCTAGAAAAATGTAATGCATTCAGGTTCGCTTATACAATTACACTTTTATCCGAGAGGATGAATGAAAATGCTTCACGTATTGCAAATGAATAGAGTCGTTTATCATCACCTGTTCAAAACGCGCCTGCGAGTAAGTACGAATTATGTACGTAGTAAAAAGTCGCGTATCAATAATGTACTCAGTGATATTATCCAGTCGTATGTCGCTTTTCATATCACTCACGGCATATGCGAAGTCAATTACTAGATATTTGCTCTCGCATTGAAGCACAGAAAGGAGACGGGAAAATAGCTACAGGCATTTTAAAGTGAGACAAATCTGACGAAGTCAGATGGTTTGTCTTTTGATAGCAGGGGCTAGATCTGCGAGTTGAAAGTGTACGTTATTTGTCGACAAATGTTCCCTCAACGCAGTGTTTAACACATTGTCTCCCTAACCTCCCCTTGTAGGCCCAGGGTTCCCATCTGTCGTGTTATTTTGAGGCCGCACGCTCCCACTTTCGATTTGTTTCTTTGTCGAGATCAAGGGAAGCTATGCCGATGCACCCACCCCGCCGACGATCTAGCGCACACAGGCTCTTAGGTCATTCGGTGTTCCCAGCTTAATTCATTTTCAAGTCATTTTCCCCTAGTCATTCACTCCGCTATGTTTAGCTTTGCAATGGTTACAAACATCAGCCTCGTGCTGTGCACGCGGTGGTTTGTAATGCTGGTTCCAGGGCTCTAATTAATATTCATGAGCTGTTGGCCCTGGCTGTCTATTGTGTGAACTCTATAATCGAGCTAAACTCTATGTTCCGGTGCGTGATTGTTGTCGAGTTTATAGAAACTGCGAGTTATCGCGACTCCGCTGTGACCCTCGCGTAAACAAGTGATTTCACACTACTCACAGCTCTGAGACACTTACCACCAGTGATTGTTGTGTAAAGACGCGATGCAAGCGGGACGGTCGGCAAAGTAACTGTGAGATAGTATCTGTATGATGTTTTGATAGCGTGAACGACCAACTCCTCAGCGTTTGGCTGCATGTGCGATCGTCCAAACGCAATGAAAGACAAGTTGTGATACCACTTTCTGGACAGAATATACCGTCACAGCTCTAGCCAATGTTGACCAACGATACATGCTCAGTGTCAATTCGGATGTATAATTCTATAAGGTTTGTACACATTTTGTCCCACATGATGTCGTGTTGTGTGTTTTCAAATGCCTTGATTTTCCCTCCAAACCTGCTGTCAATCGTAAGGTTTCGTACAACGATCTGGTGTTAACTGACTTACAAACAGTGCTCAGTGTTTAATCCTCCCTTGTTACTGTCCGATAAAGCTTCATAAGTGTGAGGGCGTCCAATGCCATCCTCCTTAGCCGTACCAACATTGCTGGAACGGTGTGGTGTTTGTGATAATTGATTTATCAACAGCCATATCTATTAAAAATTTATTACTGACACAAAACACTCCCAATTTGTAGTTGTATTAATGAAGGGTAGAGGTAATTAATATGTTTCAAGAACACACTGGGATGGCAAAGAACAGTTTGTCATTAGTTTAATTAAATTATATCACCAAGAGATTTGACTGATTGGTTTATGTGATGGGATAATTTTTGTCAGGGTTGAATTTGGATTGCTGTGTTCATTATTCTCATCTAAGTATAGCAAATGTACATATTTGTATTAAAATATAAGTTTAAGGATTACAAAAATATTTATTTTTTCTACAGGATTAAAAAAATATTTATTTTTTCTACAACTAACATTAGTTAATGAACATTTATTGAGGAACATGGGATATTTTGACCGATGTTAAGTTACTATTTGAGTATAAGATTTATTACATCTTGTATACCTTTATTTAAGTTAAGTTTGGTAATACATTTTACTCTCAAACAGCCACCCAGGCATAAAGCTGTTATTTTGCTTTTGGAAAAAAATGACAGCTTGTGAGAAATTAATTGTAGTGAAAGGGGTTGTCATTTCTGTCATAAATTCCATATATATCCATACTGCCTGCTTTTAAGACATAAAACAAGAGTAATTACATTGTACCACAAAGTATAGTAATAACATGAACTAAGTAATGTTCATCAACATGTATAAATGACAGTTATTACATTGTACTACATTTGCATACATATTATCGAGATGTTTTATGTCTTCCTCCTCTGTGTGATATTACTGTACCAACAAACATATATACACTCCCATATTTCAATTCTAAATGACACCAAATCTGAGAAGACAATGTAAATGGAAGGGAGGTAACTCTAATTTTCCATCAAGAAGCAGCTGTGAGTGTATTTGAATGGCTGTCTACAGATGTGCTGGAATCAACTGTATTGATTGTTATACTGGGGGTTTCAAATAAGGTTGTCAATGTATAGTATTGATCACGGGTAATCTTTGTCAATTATGCGAAAGGCATTTCATGCTGATAGTATTGAGATTAGCAGCTGTGTAGGCCATGACATTTTGTAAGATATTGTTGTCGCTGTTCACTGTCATTATTCTTGTGGGTGTGGGTGGTGAGTGGCATTGTTATATAAGCAGTATTGAAAGTTCATCATTGGAATTCCATGATGAAATGGTTGGGGGTTTGAAATTATATTGGATAGTATTTTAGTTCTCATATCATTTCAGCTAATGTATTCAAACTTTCACATATTTCTAGATTTGATAGATTTCCTTATATTAATGAGAAATATGATGGGAATTTTAATATGAAATGAATGTGTACAGAGACTAGTCAGTTTGAAATGCAGGGTGATGGATTGTTCCTTTTCATCAGCATGATTAAATATATTGTCATTCAATTTTATGAATGTCACAAATATCTTAGACAGTGGTTATCTCTAAGACAATGTACTGCTTCAGCTGGTAAGGGGTAATACACACTAAATTATTGATGTCATGTTTGTTGAGTCTAACGGACTGTTGATAACATAACTGATTGATCACCACAGAGAATAATGCATATGTTGAATGACTTGAAGCTGTAAGTAGGTCACGACAGCCTTTAATTTATTGAGTACTCCAGTGCATTCCACAGATACACCATCAATTTGTTAGATTCGGAACCATTATGGTGAAGCAGGCAGAGGGGACAATAATGGCCACCTATTGTCAAGGTGGCCACTGTGAACTGCTAAACAAACACCTACTATATAATCTCACCAGGTTGGTCACTCAACTGGAACACAAGACAGCCTCATTATAGGGCAGGAGTTGGGAGACATTGTAGTGACCATTTGCTGACCAGCTGGTTAGACATGGAGTATGGTCAATTGAACCTGGTATGATATTGGATATATACAACATGGCTGGGAGGGCTTACATAGACATTTCAATGCCTGCTTTGTTTGGAATATATATGGACAAGCATACTTAACAGGTGCTGTGTGGGTAGGTTGAACAGTTAGGAATAACTGTTATGTATGATAAGGAGCCTTATGTATAACAAACTGTTTGTAATACACACACAACTTTTCAAAGAAGGTTCTTGCTCTATCCAGTGAATGAAAGAAGGAGATATGACCCTGAACATATGTGTGTATATAATAAAGAAGTTGTTATCCATCAAATACCTTGTCATGTGTACGTCCAACTGCTAAATGCCTAGAAAGACTGTATACTGTGTTTAACTCAGATATTTTGTAGGATGGTTTTTTAAGGATGGGATTTGGGATTTAGCAAAAAAATATGTCAGACCTTCTGACTTTTTGTATTGAAACCTGACCGAAAGAATGCACTGTCTCAGACAAACATTCTAGATCGCAGACAAATGGTAGATACGTTAAGTCATAAAGATTTTGATCTGTCGTAGCAGTATGGGGTCTGATGTAAGTGCCAGCAGTTTGGTGTTGATAAAGATGATGTAACTTAGAAGATCTGAAAACTCAAACAAAACAAAAACCTGTCTTGCATTTTTGGTCAATTAATAGGTGTTAATTGTTATCAACAAACCTTTTATATGGTTAACTATACCATATTTACATAAAACCTAGTGTTAAGAATTAGGTTTCCAATTGTATAACAATAAATAATTTGCATATTTATTAACTTCACAGTGGTGTTTTATGAACTAGGGCGGACCAAGTTATGGTAGTTACTCCTACTCCAGTGGCAACTTGCATACCGACAGGTTTCTGTCAGATTCTGTATGGAGTGAGTTGTGTCAGCTTAAGCATGGACAGTAGACATTAAACAGGCTTGAAGTATTTGCTTGGTAAAAATATTTTGAGTTTTTATTAGGCTCAGATCTACAGGTGTTTAAGAGATACAAAGATGAGACCCTTTGTGGGATTAATTGTAAAATAAATGTTGATAATTACTTTCTGAAAAGGTTTTATTAATACCTACAGTCAAGTCGTACACCATGGGAGTTAGCTGTAAGGTGTTAACAGTATTATGATGTTGACTCTTAAAAAATGAATGTTAGGAATATTTCAGTGTGTCAAGCATCATTTTTGTTTGGCTTAAACATCATATTTATTTTATTTTATGAATTAAAAAATAATAGGATTCTTGGGGAATATTTGGATGGTATCAAATGTAAGTCCCCCTTTTATTCAACATTAATGTTATGACATCGACTTTTAGCCTTCTATTCTCCAGTTCAAACACTAATATTGTGGTTTAAAGTTAATTTGCAATTGTTTGTGTATAAGTGTCATTACATGCAAAGATTTACTACAATTATCAGTTATCAATACTTCAATAGGATTTCATTCATTGAAACACAGATGCTACCCCAGAACCTTCCTTAAATTAACCTGCTAATGGACGTACACAAACATGATATTGCAAGTCAACCTTTAGAACATGCAAACATATTGAAATCTCTCTTCAGTTGTAATTCACCACGACATGCACTTTAAAAGCCTGTTTATTTGAAATTTATCTTGTTGATGTTGCAGGGAGGGATCTTTTTTCAGGAAGTCATTAACCCGGAATCCATCTAAGGGCTTCTAAGTCCAACAGTGGAGGGTTAGAGTTTGTGGCTCAGTGTCAAACTTCACATGTATCTCATTCCAAGAGTCTCGGAAATAATAAAATAAATACTTATCCTAAAAATTAATAATTTCAGTGGTAACAAATTCCAGTATTTTTTTGTGTACATTGTAAGCTGACAATGTAACTTCGATACCATCTATAGATTTTATTTTTTTAAATTAAGCCAAGATTTATATTTTCTTGGTTTAAGCTGTTGTTCAGATAGTTTTCTTCACTTTGAGAATAAGACATGGAGGATGATTGAGCAGCCCCTGTACATGGAGTACTGAACTAATGGGGGACCAACCTCACCTACTTCAGTAGTTATCCCTCTCAATTTGTCCAACATGTAAATTTGACAGAATATTATGGATTGCTCTATTATAATTGGCGTGATTTGTATGTAAGTAACCAATGCTGTCCCATACTGTCATCACTTCATGAAGATGCAAGACATAGGCCTGAAACCTGTAGAAGAGACTATTTTTACAAAACACTCTCATGCAGAAGGGTAAATCATTGTACAATCGTTATACAGTTGTACAATCATTGTACAAACAGTAAATTTGGTACATTACAGAAGGTGCCATATAGTACTATGTATAGTAATAATATTGTTCTATACTATACCATGTCCTATTCATATCCAATTTCTAAGTGCTGGTGAAATCAACTGTAGATTGTTCACAAGCATATTGGCTTTGATTCTGCCACACATGGCTCCAAAATGGTTTATTATTTATCAATCAGTGATTAATTTTGGATTTTGAACTGAGTATCTGTGACATTCAAATATTAGGGAAAGCGTTATGTTGTCAATAAGTATGATCAGTATAGAACAAACTTTATGGGTAACAACTTCTTAATATGCAGTGCGACGCGATGCTCTCCCATAAAGTTTGTTCTATATTGTACTTCCCAACTTCTAAAATGCCACTCAGAGAAGTATGATCAGGTTTTTATTTTCTGCAGTTTCTTATTCTCTGATATATTTTAAGTTACTGTTATATGCAGTTGTGTACCTGTGATGGTTAATAGACATTTCCATTTATTCATTATGGTCCTATGCTGAGTGAGTGTTCAAGATTTAAGATTACATGAATTGTTTCCATTTTGACAATCAGTGATTGCTGAAGACAGAGTACTGAATGTCAACCCAAGGAACTCTCCAGATGAAGTCGTGGAAAAGGCGCATGATAATGATAATGTTGATATAATTAAATCAAAATAGGCAAATCTGTGAATAAATAAGATAGCGTGCCTTAAATGCATTTATTATATTTTTTTAATAATTAACATGATACAGATTTGTTTTATTCATGTCCCTTTCAATATTCATGCTGAGTTCACCTATGTTTTCCCAGATTCCAAATCAGTAAGTGCTGTTTCAATTTGCATTGCCTTCTAATGGTGATCCCTTATCAATCAACAATCAGGTCCTTTCACGCTTGCTGCTCTCGTCCTTATATTGAGGTAGATATCATTGACTTCTCCCATGCTGGCCTCCTTCCCATGGATTGTATTGCATAACACTGTCCAGCAGGCTGACTGACCAGCCCTGTACATTCTACAGCCATGACTGGTCAGTGGACAAGCTGACATGGACAAAAGCATTGGTTAGAGCTGGCATTGTAAGTATGGAATGCTGACTGCCCATGGGTGAGCAGAGGTATAGTGGTCACTCTTGGCCATCTAGGTCAGCAACAGGTGATGATGGAGCCCAGTGAGATGGATATAGAGCTGTATGGATGTTCTGGAGATGTTTCCAACATGACTGGCCGGTCCCTCTTTGTGGATTAATATGGTATGGAGAATGTTGCAGTGTGTTTGTTGCAGACCGTTTAAAATTTGACCGTGAAAACCTGTGTACATGGTTGTTGATTTTGGGCCTGACAACAGCTAAGAGCAGGGGATTACTTGTAGCAGAAGACTCTAAAGTCTGAGTGTTTCACACTAAATCATTGATTGTATGAGGAATGCTTGGTGGGATAATGGAGGTTGATACAATAGTCATCCGTGTCACGTTAGGCATTCCTTCTTGAATATTTGCCAACAGAGGCACCCCTATCATTTACCATCTACGGCGATATGGGTTAGTCAATTAGTGAATCATACTAACACAGTATCCTGATCGGAAATATGGCCTGCAGACAGCTGTAAAAGTGCTGATACTGTAAAACGCCATTCAGTCATTCAGTAAAACCTGTATGTCACAAATTAATGAGAGAAATGTGTCAAAACTTTCAGAGTAATATAATGTAATCATGTATATTTGACAGTGGAAGACAGTGTCACTTGTCTGCCAATATAGACTTTGTTCTTAAAAATATGCTGTGTACCCTGCTTGTCCAGGCCCCCCCTTCCTCAACGCCACCTCCTCCTCAAGTCCATGTTAAAGTATAGGAGTTCAATCATCTTAGCGCTTCGTCGTAAGTCTATGTTAAAGTATAGGAGTTACGATCATCTTAGTGCTACGACTGTCGTAAGTCTATGTTAAAGTATAGGAGTTGCGATCATCTTAGTGCTACGATCGCTATGAGGAACGGGGCCCAGACCAAAGAAATGCGTAATTGTTTTATATCATTGACTAAATGAAGTGTGGTCCAATTGGATTTCATAAATGAGTTTTAATGATTATTTGGAGATGAAGAAGGATGTTTCAGTGCTCACTAAGGATCTGAAACTGTCAAAACGTGCAATCTTGGGTTATTTCTGGTTAGGAAACTAAAACTGCAGTCCCTGTCATGTTAAATTTCCTTAAACTTTTTGAAACTGAATCAGAAAGTTCCATCCTTGATCCACAGCCAGTGTAGTGTGTGGTTGACTTTTCAGTGTTCAGAATTAGCAGAAAAAAGCAACTAGTTCACGGTGAAGGAATTCATTACCATTAGCGTAAAAACATTCATTAGCTCAGCCTTGCAATATTTGTTCTTACCCAACCCTGGCTAACATTTTTTGGTAGGTTAGTAGGTAACAGGGCTGATAGAGAATTTAATTACCAAGTCACAGAAACACAGACAATACTCTTGTCACCTTGAATGTTTGAAAAATATCTTGTAAATTGATTTACGATTTACATGAAATATCTTGAGATGTTTTTCTTATCATGAAATAATAATCATATCCTAAAGAAAATTACAACCAGATTATTATCAGATTATGAAGATCCTTTGCTACTGTTCTTCATGTTAGCGTTTCGTATTACATTACATTGTGAGTTTATTATAAAATCAGAGGCAGTGCTTATGTCAACTGTAAATGTGTGTGTGGTTAGATTTGTACAAATATTGTAGTTCAGTCTCCAGAATGATGTCTTAATAAACATATTTATGGGGATTATATTGGTTTTGCTAGTGGTGTGGCGATAAGGCTAGTGGTTTGGCGATAAGGCGTCTTATCGTTATGATTTACAACATACACAGGTATTGCTGTCCATGTGACGGAGGGTGTACTAGTCAACAATGTATCCAGTGTGTGCTGGTTTGACTGTGTTTGAGTAGTAGTTTTGTGATTTAGTAGCGGTTTGAATACCATCCGCAATGTGGGTCCAGCTTAATGAGGTGCTGTCCACTCAAGGCAGTTGTAGAAGCTGAAGCATGCTAGAGCTTGACATTGCAAGGCAGCTGATGAGCTTGTAGAATGCTGATGATGGCGATTGGGGGGAATCGAGTTTTGATTTTATTTGAATTGGGATGAAACTGTTTTTAAAGCAGGGTTTGAGTTTTGATTTGCTGAAAAATGTGAAGTTTTTCAAACAAACATTTTTCAAACTTGAACATTTTTTAATTAAATTATTATTGTTTCATTGATTTGATAATAGATTGCAGTGCCATATAAATATGAGATTAGCAGTTTTACAAATAACAGACTTGTTTCCAAATTGGAACTTAAATTTCAAATCCATGGATCATATGCAGTCATATAGTTGTGGAAACAGATTGTTTTCTAACCTGAAATTAGCGATGTTGGAAAGATCTACGCATAAGAGCAGAATAAGATTCCAAATTTGAAATAAAGCAAATTGTTAAATAAAAATAAATTTAATTTATTTTGTGTATGATACTGCTGTAATGTAGGCATGGAAAGAGATGGTTTTCGAATTGTGATGCACAGTTTCACAAAGGTCTACGACCCATGAGAGCAGGCTGAGTTTCCACTACCGGGTGGGATTGACCCTGTCCCCTGTCCCCACCCACACGCCATGGTTATTGTCATCCCTTTATCCCAGTCCCCAACCCTACTGTGATTTCCTGTTTATGTACAACTTGGGAGTTCAGGGGAGGGTCATGGATATTAAACATTAAGTGTTGAGATTCTGTATGGCAGGGTGAATAAACCAGCACCCTCCCTCAGATAGCAAGTGCCCCCCACATGCTTTTCATTGGATGACATGAGGGTGACATTTTCAATGGGGCTTTTTAGATAACACAAATAAGAATAAGGAAAATTCTTTGAATTAAAATCAAGAGAAAGGTTAAATTATATTTACTGTTGAATTAAAACATATTTCTAAACACCAGTTATTATGTAACTGAAATAATCTTTAATGCGATATTAAATTCCATTTAAAATTACCTGTGATGAATGTAGCTTTTTTTACATTGTAAAAAGGTCATTGGATATTTTAAGTCTTCAAGTTTGAAATTGTAACAATCATGATATTTTTAATGTTGGCTATGTATGGTAATGAATGTAGGTGATAGGCATCTGATAACTAGTTACATAAAGTGTATTTCTGTCTCTGTGTGGGAGGTCTGGGTGGGTGTGTATTTTTGCTGGTTGTGCCAACAACAGCTGATTCACAGACAAGGAGGGTCCCCTAAACACTGATGGTGTTTAAAGGGCGTGGAGTGAGTGAGTGAATATTGATTCAGGCAGCTTAAGCTACCTCCCAGTTATAGGGACATGTGAAAGTACCTTACAGACCGTAACCATTTTGGGAATCGAACCTTGTTGGAATGATCAGCTAACCGTTACCCACAGAGTTAGCCAGTGGTATTTCTGAAAGAGTAAGGCTCGGAATCAGAAGAAGAGGTGTTTAATATTGTTGCAGCCATCATTATAATCTTTTGTATTTATTCTTTGACTGTCATTCTTGTCTGTGCCAATGCCTTTCCTTTAATCCTGAATTTCTCAAGTGTACTTTTTCTGCTTCTTTGAGAGGCATTTAGAAGTCACCCAATATATATTCATATCCTTCCCTAATTTTTTCTGCAGTATGTTTAAATTTGAACAAACACTACTCAAATATTCTGCAGTAAATAATGTAATAGATATATTTTTGCTAAAATCAGTGTTAAAGGCTCCACGAATTCATCCTGAGTATTGGCAGAAGCTATAGCTCCATGCAGTGATAAAAACACTGTTCAAATACAGACATACTAATATGTTTTTAAGCAGCAGTTTATCTCTGAGGGAGACTTGGCCAATGGAACTAAGAATGACATAAACATTATCATTTGTCAATGTGAATTTGTTTTCCCATCATGCTGTATTTGTGCATGGTTAATAACTGATTGAATGTAAATTGTTTTTACAACCATACAGTAAACAATACACTTTCTCTTTGTCCGAATCTTAGCCATAGATTGCTTTTGAAAAACGTGTACGCATGAATTCAGTCGTGCCCATTTGGTTTAAGAATGCTCCATGAATATATCATGACACTTGATGCTTGTATTCGTAATTTATTTGAAGTAACTTCAAGCAAACATTCACCGACACTTCGTTGATTTTGACTCATGTCAATAGCTCACTGTTTGCTGTTGAACACCCTGGAGTGAATATAAGACAATATTAATATTCACACATGCTCTACAACCTTAAAGGATTTGTCGCGCGTTGTATCACCGTTTTATTTGTTCACGCAGATTCTGCAATAGGCGTTTGTTGTCTTGGCAAACCCAGGTCATAAGCACTAGACAGAAGTTTACAAACATGCAGAAAGACATTCTTTTTTGGTACTTTGACAATAATGGCTTGTCTTATTTACATTGCGGCTATATATGCGATGACATTTCAGATGCACTTATTATATTAGAATGTAAACTTCTTTTTTACCTACTAAACAATGCTCTTTTTTTGTGTGTATATTTTTTTCTGTTATTCTTTTGGGGCGAGGGTTAAATGAGTTTCAATTGAATATGTTAACATTTGTTAATTCAGACATCATTTCATTTTGGTCTTCATTTTCTGATAACTAATTTCTTTATATTTATTTCTTCATGCCCAAATCTAAAGATTGTTGAAGGCACTTGTAAGAAAATCAGCTCTTAAATATCTTTTGGTTCGTTGTGCTTGAAGGAAAGGTGCTCAAAGGGGGATAACTCTGTTTATCCCCCCAGGGTTGACAGAGAACAGTTTATGTAAATAAATCACTTTGCTAACAGTATGAGACACAGGCAAGCTGCAGAGGAGTCAGTGACATTAGTGGAAGATTTTGCTAATCATTGACATTTGGCACACTGGGGATTGGGTGGGGAGTATGGCTGAGGTCAAGCATAGAGGAATGTTGTTTTTTTCCTTCAGACAAGGAGAGCACACCTCACTCTACACAGCATCCATCATCTTCATGATAAAATGTATATTATGAATTTGAACTCAGTGTAGCAGCTTTCCTCAATTCTCCCCTTTAAAAAAAAGTAATTGTTATGATCAGCTGAGGAACAGTTTTACAAAGCTTGAGCCAAATTGTATCAATAATTTGTAGCAATATTTCAAGTTGTCATGATTTCTTCAATGGGCCCCCTGTTATTGAAACTGCCGATTAGATTAGAGTTTGTGAATTGTGAGAATGAAAACATATTTTTCAGTAACTAAGTTTGATGTTTTGAGGAATGTTTTTCCTTGGATTTTTCATTTTAGTTATGATCATGAAGGTATTGATAAATTTTATTACGTTGTAAGTTTTGGGAAGAGGAAGGGTGTTTTTGCAATATTATGATAGAAATTTGTTTGGAGTACATCCTGTTATGTGCTATGCAAATAGTTGGTGAAGTTAACAAGCCCCCACACAGAGGAAATACAATCTCCCAACTTCCTCCAATAATTTGCTTCAATACTTCCTACTGTGTCTGTGTAGAGGGCAGAGGTTAACACTTGAGCAGGTCAAGGTCAGTGGTCACTTTGAGATAAGTTATGAAATATTTATGTTCAAGGAGATTCGCATATGTGATGATGAGTATTTCTGTAATTAACCATAATTTCTCTAACATTGTATTCAGTGGAACTGTGAAAAAATGTATTCTAAGTAGGTTAGAAAATGGTTAACCAATCAAACGTAAACTTGTCCCACCTGCCAATTGAATTCGAGAAAAGAATGAGAACTTTTGTATCCAGATATGGGTTTATCCAAACGAAAACCTGGATGTTATATTCAGGTTTTCATGTGAACTAGACATCGAGAATATCCTTAACATATTTCTCAAACAGAGAAGGACATACTGTAGAGAAAATAACGTAGTTAATTTATGTTGCACAGGAACATTTCAGTTAAAAACAGATACGTGGCAAACGCATAATTGTATGCATACATTCTTATGTTCATAGCAAGGTAAATGCAGAAAAAAAGAAATTTTGATCCAATGTAATATGAGAATTTATTGCTATCATGAAAACATTGTAATGCCATTTGACTCGGGCAAATCCACATGTGTTGTAACATCCTCAGTGTTTAGTATGGTGGTTGGTCATCACATATTGATTCCCATCTCCGGCCTACATCTCTAGTGTGGCTGTTTGGACGAACCGAAACCTGGATGTCAACAAACAGTGAACCACAGGAGATAATCCCCTTTCCTTCAGAGTTAGCACTCAGTGGTGTGGCTAGGTGCGAGGAGATCCTGTGGTCTTCTTCCACTGTTGGTGGACACTTAGAATCATGTCAAGGGTCATCATTTTAAATGGGCTGTGAGGCATGATGGTCCTGCGTGGTTGGCGAGCTTGTGCTATAATGTATTTGTGTTTGTGGATTGTCTTACAGGCAGATGGCATTGTAGCCATTTAGTTTCAGGCTGTTCCACTGCATTAATGCTAAGGTGGCTGTTGTGGTATTTACTGACCTGCCTGTTAAGACGGAAATCGCACTTCTGGTGCTTGTCCTGTCTTATCATTTAGTTTTCCCTTGACAGACTTGGAAGAAAAACATTGTTTTTTCCAGCCGGGAAATTTTTATAGCAAGGCAATAATGTGATTTGACTGTGAAAACTAGCAAGAGTGATTTAGGTAGCGAGACGTCGGTTAAACGAGAGGGCAATTAATTAACACCATGACTAGAAGGGAATCGGAGGGAAGAGTTCACACAAGGGCATGTAACTCTTGATTGAGACAGTCTAGGACACAACAGATTGAGATAGGGAATGTTGACCAAGTCAATTTAATAAAGGGAGGGCAGGGATATTGACTAGCAGACGCAGTCTATTTATAGTCACAGGGGATGGTAGCGGTGAGAGATGCCATGGCCCTGTGTCTCCATCAACCAACATTTCCCCTTCATTCATGCTCAATTCCAGTTGTGTACCCTGAGGCTGACTACCACTGATCCTTCTTGCCCCATTGATTTCTATTGTCATGGAACATTCAATAACGCCACATTTAGCTCCATCTGCTTTGTCATTCTTGCAGTAAAACTAAAGATTGGGCATGTGGATCCACAGCTTATTGCAGTCTATTTAAAGGTAGTTGATTTATTGCTGATGTGGGCAATCTGTGACACTTATTGATACTGGTAGGTAAAATTGATAACACACCTTCACTATGGAGATCAGATAAGCTTATCCTTGTTGGGATGGTGTATGAGTTTCAGATTAAGAATTACATGTGAATATTTGTCTTTAATTGTTGAATTTTGTTATACTCCAAAAGGCAGAGGTTTAACCATTGTCTTGGCAACAAGTGCTTAATACAGTTGCCTTGTAGTTGAATTTATTTAAATATTTCATTATTTTAATTATCTTAACTTCAAATGTGGTCAGAGCGGGAGTTTATCACAAACTGCATTGTGGACAGAAAATGTCTGCATGTTAATAACTTCAGCCATGTTAGTAGCACAATATCTTGCATACAATTATCTCATTATATTGAAGTGTCTGAAGACTTTACTCAGTAACTACTTGTTGGAGCTATTTTCAGTCGACGTGACACAGTCAGTTCAATTGTAACATAAACCTGTACAGTGCGGTTGGGAAAGTAAGGTTTCTTATAAATGTTCCTTCTTAAACCATGTTAACTCTAACCCACATTAATTTATTTCGGTCAAATCCAGTATTATTTTGATCAAAATCAAGAAGAAACACTTCTGTTTGTAGTCAGAATAAAATATATCTCCCAAAATGATGGAATGTAATTTGTCGACTGACAGTGGTGACTATGGAAGGTATTAAATGTTGCAATGTTATGTCAGCGTATGACCTTATTTCACCAGCTAGACATAAAACGGGCATTCTTTGGGATCCTGATCTTCCTCCCCGCAAGCTATGCCGTCATTCAGCTCCTGTATCCTGCACTTGGCTCCACGGGGAAATATGACAGTTCATGTATACATATCTACTGCTTCATTATTTATGATGATGTTTAAGTGGGTGCTATTTCCTGGTAGAAGTCATTTTTATGTATTCCCATGGTTTTCCTTAAACCTTTGTTTCAACTCCCTGCGGACGTTTTCAGACATACAGTATTTATTGTTCATTACATCATGGGTGTTTCCACTTAAAGTTATGAGATAATATTTGAAAGATCAAATTATATATATTTTCTGAGTGAGAAGATATAGAACATATGACACACCATTACATTACTGGGTTATGGGTGCTTCCAGACACCAGATTTTCCAGTTTACTCACAACTCAGGGGGCGGTTGGGTAGCCTAGTGGTTAAAGTGTTTGTTCATCATGCTGAAGACAGGGTTTCGATTTCCTACATGGGTACAATTTGTGAAGCCCATTTCTGAGGTCCTTCATTGTGATATTGCTGGAATATTTCTAAATGCAGCCTAAAACCATGTTCACTCACTCACTCACTCCACAAATCAGGGGGGCGGTTGGGTAGCTTAGTGGTTAAAGTGTTTGTTCATCATGCTGAGGATTTCGATTTCCTACATGGGTACAATTTGTGAAGCCCATTTCTGATGTCCTTCATTGGAATATTGCTAAATGTCGCCTAAAACCATACTCACTCACTCACTCACTCCACAAATCAGGGGAAGGTTGGGTAGCCTAGTGGTTAAAGCATTCGCTTATCACTCCAAAGACCCAGGTTCGATTTCCCACATGGGTGCAACGTGTGAAGCCCCTTTCTGGTGTCCCCTGCCGTGATATTGCTGGAATATTGCTAAAAGCGGCATAAAACTAAACTCACTCACTCCACAAAACAGAAAGCGGTTCAATATTAAGGGGAGTCTCTGGGTTCTCCATGGTATTTCAGTATAGGTTCCTATGACAAAAAACCCCAAAACCCTACCCCTATCCCACCACACTTGTCTTTATTGCTGAATTTCCAAGTGTTTCAATGTTACTGCCTTACAAGCAGCTGTTGTATGTAGGGGGGGGAGGGAAAGGATCTGAATGTCAGGATTGTAAACAGAGCAGTTATCCAACTGGATGGTTCATGCCCACACCAGTAACACGGATACACAACTGTTGATGTTATGCCATAAGGAGCCAGTCACCTGTTGACAATAATAATTTTATCCCTCTGTTAACCATGAACATGTTGGTTCAGAGTGTTTAAGTAAGCAGACAAATTGGTTCAGTTCAGTGTAGTGCATCATTCTGTGTGTGTCATTAACTGCTCGCCATACTGTTTATATAATACCTGTCTTTATCATCACTGATTTTGAGGAAAGCGTTTATCTTGTTCAGACAAGATCTATCAAATTAATATTACTTGTGCAAACTTAAGAATTCATGCTTGAAAGACATTAAACTGTCAACCAGTTAGTTTATTTCCGATACGCTGGTACATCTCGTTTCTTGAATGTTTCTGCACATTTCGGAATTATTAAGAAACAAGTAGCTGCATTTATAGTGATGTGCCATCAGCAGTTAGTGTATACTCTTTACTGTTAATAGTACGCATACACTAACAGAGTTTGAAATTCTTTTTATTAGAACCCTAGTGGAATGGTTAAAATCAATCACAATAAGTTCCTGGTACCAAAGGACACACTTAAAGGTCATATTTTAAGTAATACATTTAATGTGGTGATGTATGATATTCATTGCCAGAAAAAACATGTTTTTAATAGAAGTAGCCTGCGCCAACATGCATTGTATGATCCTTTATATATGTACTACTTTTGTTTAAACTCTTCAATTTCAAAGGGTACATAAAAATCTTTTCTTTTCCTGATTAATCTTCACAAATAAAGTTCCTTTTTCAGAATTCAAATCAATTAGATAATTAAATCCTGAAAAATTGTCTATAAGTAAACATCATGAGGACATTAAAATGTGAAGAGTTTGTCTCCTAGGTGTGTTTATTATTATTTATGTGGAAGAAAAATACATTTACTCTGCTCAAAAGAAGTTAAGGAACACCTGATATTTTCATATGAAGAACACCTGATATTTTCATATGAAGAACACCTGATATTTTTCATAGGAAGAACTGATATTTTCATAGGAAGAACACCTGATAATTTCATAGGAAGATAGCCTGATATTTTTCATAGGAAGAACACTTGATGGTTTCATATGAAGAACACCTAATAATTTCATAGGAAGAATGCCTGATATTTTTCATAGGAAGAACACCTGATATTTTCACTGGAAGAACACCTGATATCTTCTTATGACAATAGTTTATCAGTGACATGACATGACAGGGGAACCTTATTTATTTGAAAAACTTGGGTATTCTTTAACATATTTTGTGTAGTGATGTAGTTTCAGTCACTTTATCACAACTTGGGCTACTGGGCAAGATTTACCTTGTAGTCAGGACAAAATAACATGGCTGAAGTGTTACACACTATAAGCAAATTATTCTCTTCTGAATCATGTGGACACACTGGGATCTTACTATGAGCTATAAATAGCTGAGGGGAAATCCTCTTGGTAGGTTCTCCATTAAAGTAAGGGGTCAGGTGATTGGCAAGAAGCTGTACACTTACGTCAGCCTATTCCGGGTAGTTGAACCATGAATACAAGCTTAAAGGATGTGTCTTATCAGTGTTGTATGTGGTTGAGAAAGGAAGTCCTGTAGGTAATAACCAGGAAATTTTAAAGACTCTCTGTTTTGATTGATGTGGACAGAATTACATTAGTAACAGTCTAGCGACTATTTCTGTAAATGAGTAATGATTTGACAGGATTTGATTGGATTTCAATGAGTGATGAAACGGACAACTATTCTAATTATATCTAGGGCACTGTGTCAGTACTTTACAGTTTTGTAACATGTCAACCTTTTCTCCCATTTGCTTACGGTTGACATTTTATGTTTACATCTATTCTTTTAGGAGTAGTACTGATATAGAATCCTAATACTTCCAATTATTATCTTGCCTTGGAACTCATAATGAACAGATCTGACATTTCCAGCAAACTGAAGAACTCTTCCAAAAGTATGTCTGTTTTTGACTGCTATTTAATCGATATACAGTCATATATAAGTGTTTCGTGAACTGTAATACGTGTTGACATTACTGGTATGTTCATTCTTGTTTGTGCTTCTGTTGATTCGTCTCATTAGATACCTCAGCGGGTTGATTCCTCACATGGGTACAATGTGTGAAGCCATTTTCTTTTATATTCCACTGCGATATAAGTGGTATATTTGCTGAAAGTGTTAATTGTTGCCCATATGCTTAGATAACTGTGTGTATATTTCAGGTCTGCTGACGTCTTGGTGTGAGGAATTGGGAAGGTCGTTACTATTAAGACACCAGAAAAATCGTCCCAACGATCTTGGGAAGGTTCCACCACCCGCCATGCACCAACAGATGAAGTCAATGCCGCCAGTGCATCCTGGGTAAGTTTTAACATGAATCCCCTCAACTTCGCAATATTTGGAACTCAGTCAGTCTAAGTAGTATTTTGATTCACTGTTTAAAAAAAGGAAGCAATTTTTTGGTTCACAGAAGAATTTATTCGGTCATCTTTGACTGTAGGAAATGGTCTTTGTGTTATTTGATACAGGCTGTCCTCATCTCTTTAACAACACCGGAAAACGTGAAAAAAAGGATGTGGAGTGAAATGTGTCGTATTGGGGTGGTCACTGAACAATGCTTCATAGCGACCCAACACCCTCTGTATTTGCTGGGTAAAAGCGTCTTTTGAGTGAGGACAATGTTAACTACAGTTTGCCTTAGAAGAGATGGAAATCATTGAAGCGTAGGATCACTCCAAGGCACAAAAGCAGTCTTTGGCCCCGGTAATGGTTTGATAGAGTCTGAATGTAGGCCACATAAAGATCGCCAAGCAGGACTTGGGTGAAAACTCCACTTGAATCTTTTGTTGGTCTTTGTGATACACTTGTCAGTGTTCCTTGGGCAACTCGACTTCACGAGACTCTTTAGAATGCTGGGTTAACGTTGCACCCAATTACCAGCTGGCTGAGCAAGCGTTTTATATACCTCGGGCTGTTGCTTTGTGTGAAAAACATGGCTAATAATATGTGCGAGTGTTTAGTACATACGCAAGAATGTTTCAGGCTGTGATCATTGGGAAAAGGTGTGAAAGGAGAATGTTATCTGACTGATTAACGAAGAATGCCATGTCTTTTTACATGAAACTGGATTAAGAAGGGTCCTGAAAGCTTTTCTGAGGTTGAGAGGAGAAGCTATACTATAGAAGCTAAAAGTGATTTGTGATTGAATGTTAACAAATAACATTGTTAAATATGGAAAAAAAATTTGGGGATATCGTCACTTGTGACATGTATCCTACCAAAGTGAAATATTACATATTCGACTCTCATAATGAAATGGAAGTTAACATGTCATTGAGTGAATAAGGAACCATCTAATAAGATTAAACATATAACCTTTTGCAAGTGAATGAATAAGTAACGAAACTAGTTTATGCTTGAAAACAAATTATTGGTTAGACAAGTTGTAGACAAAGCTGAGTGACGTGTGCGATGGAGCCTGTGTCATGCAGGTATCACGTTCCCTGGCAATATGTCACTGCCGGCTCCGTCTGGTGCGACAGGGCAGCAGCCATCATGAGGCCTAGTTATGTCGTAGCCTGAACACTTGCGGAACATTGTGAGGGATTGCCACCAGATATGTTATCTCGTACATATATGAGGTAAATGTGTTTCAAGGTCTTTGCTCAAGAGTTGTTAAAACTGTACATGATTGTCGGTATAATTTATGGTCTGAGGTCATGGATTTATATGTAATAAGTCAGAATTAGTTTTAGGTCAGAGATATATTTATCATTTTAAGTGGCAAAAAATCCAAAACACTAAGCATGAGATTTATAATAACAAAAAAACAAGAATAACTTGATTCTCTGTCACCAGTGGATTCTAATGTCTAGCAAAGTTTCTTGTTTTAAAGAGTAAAGGTGGATATGTTAGGATTAGATTATGCGGAAAACAGTACAGGAAGATATGTTTAGGGTTGTCGTTCCAAAAGGTTCAATTTTGACCATACAATTGATTGAAAGTGTGGGATATTATTATGGCTGATTCACAAGTATCCCCAGCATCACATCATATGAAGGAAAGAACAGTCCTTGATTTCATTTTCATTCAGGGATGCATGTTGACTATTAATCAGAAATGAATTCAATAATGAATTGATCTTGATCGTATGACTAAATGACCCATGACCAAGTGATTGAACCATTGTCACAAAATCGGGGACGTAAATGTCATTTCTGATCTGGTTGTAGAAGGTTCTGAATAAGCATTTTGAAGTGCGTCCTAAATAGGTTCTAACAATTGCTTAATCAATAGGTGCGCAGTTCGTGCTTTTAGCTATAGATCGGATAGTGTCATACCTGGCATCGTTTTTGAGTCTCCAGGAAGCTGTGTTGGAATCGTCTTGCTAACCGGTATATTCATTAGCTGAGTCTTGGAAATCAATAGTCACGATTATGAAGAAATACGAAAAGGTCACTGAGTGCATGCGACAAAGTGTCGCTGGAATATTGCATAATGGGTACATTTTGTATAGATTGGAAGTAATTGATGTTTACTTTTTCTTGAAATGTCTTCCTTTTTCATTGGAAGTACTTATGTTCGGACTCCATATTGGAATACTCTTTGTCTCCTATCATTGTTCGATCACTTACAAGTTCAATTTGTTTAGGTGGTAAAAGTATGTTTCACTCATTTGCCAAAGTTTAATAGCTTAATTATTGATTGGATTTTTTGTACCTTTCTGGTTTTCATTGAAACAAAAATAATTTTTTTGGAATATTTCATGTTTAACCCTATTAAGCATTACAATTTGTGAGTCAGTAGTGTTTGTACAGTACATGTGGGATAGGTGGTAAATTAGTGGTTTATAGGGAGCACCGCCAGAACTCAAATTGTGAGGAGTGTAAGAAACAGAAATGGTGATCGCCAGGCTCGTGTTGGTGGCTGTACTTTGGTATGCCCGTGAATAGCAGCAACTTTCTCACTTGAACTTAGTGTATCTGTAGTATATCAGATGGCCACTTGTGATAGAACTGGAGCTGGTGCTGGAGAAAGGGTGGGCCAGAGTGTAAGATGGGGCAACGTACAGGTGACACAGTGTGTTAGGTGGGGCAACATACAGGTGAGACAACATACAGGTGAGACAGTGTGTTAGGTGGGGCAACATACAGGTGAGACAGTGTGTCAGGTGGGGCAACATACAGGTGTTAGGTGGGGCAACATACAGGTGAGACAGTGTGAGACTGTGTAAGGTGGGGCAGGGTGAGGCAGTGTGTCATACAAACATACAAACAGGTGAGACAGTGTGTTGGGGCAGGTGGGGTAACATACAAACAAACAGGTGAGACAGTGTGTAAGGTGGGGCAACATACAGGTGAGACAGTGTGTAAGGTGGGGCAACATACAGGTGAGGTGAGACAGTGTGTAAGGTGGGGCAACATACATACAGGTGAGACAGTGTGTCAGGTGGGGCAACATACAAACAGGTGAGACAGTGTGTCAGGTGGGGCAACATACAAACAGGTGAGACAGTGTGTCAGGTGGGGCAACATACAAACAGGTGAGACAGTGTGTAAGGTGGGGCAACATACAGGTGAGACTGTGTCAGGTGGGGCAACATACAAACAGGTGAGACAGAATGTATGGTGGGGGCACAGAGACTGTGTAAGGTGGGGCAACATACAGGTGAGACAGGTGAGACAGTGTGTAAGGTGGGGGCAACATACAGGTGAGACAGTGTGTAGGTGGGGCAACATACAGGTGAGACAGGTGACAGTGTGTAGGGGGGCAACATACAAACAGGTGAGACAGTGTGTAAGGTGGGGCAACATACAAACAGGTGCGACAGTGTGTAAGGTGGGGCAACATACAGGTGAGACTGTGTAAGGTGGGGCAACATACAGGTGAGACAGTGTGTCAGGTGGGGCAACATACAAACAGGTGAGACAGTGTGTAAGATGGGGCAACATACAGGTGAGACTCCAAATAGGGGTTAGGGCAAGATTATACATGGGATGGAACTAAATTGGGGCCAGGTACCGGGTGAGAGATTGTGATGTTTACTTCTTTCAGGGGATGGTATATGATGTTCTGGTTAAAGACTGCTCATAGTAGTTGCATTGATAATCAGATTTTGTACTTCAGGAAAGTGTTGTACTAACAAAATTGCAGTTTTTTTCTCTTTAGTTTTGCCATTCTTTTAGTGCATGTGTGATATCTTATTTGACTGTTTAGATAGATAAGATAAGATAAGATATTTATTGCATAGCATTCCATGAAGAAACAGTGGCAATATTCTATCAACTTTATTTATTTGGTTTGGGGTTGTTTTTTGTGAATGGTGCAGTGGTCATGGTTAGATTTAGGAAACTCTCATGTCATCAAATGAACATTAAAGAGATACGGTGAAAGTCAAAGAGTTTAATATTGTTGAATTTGGCGTGTGATGATTGAAAGGTCCCCCCAGCTGGTGTCCAGCGGACATCAGATATTGTCCAGCTGTCCTGGGAAACTGCTGCATCAGCATGTCTGAGTTTACAACCACATGGGACCAGCCTGGCATAAATCCTAGCTCCGATGAATAAGTAATGGTGTTCCACATACATGATTTAAATCTTGCCATGTCATGGTTACTACAAATGTCAGCCTGACCTGTCTGTAGTATAAAATGTAAATGTGGTGGCTACTGTACCCCCACCTGTAGAGCCTCGGCAGCATTGACCACTTGACCCTGGCTATTGTGGTATACATTACAATCACCCAGCACAGCAGGCAGTGGAGGCAGGGCTGGCAGCTCCAGAGTTCATACACTGCCAGGCTAGTAGAGGCCATTACCCCAGTGGTGAAGGCACTTCAAAAGGCCAGTGGCAGGTGTTATGCAACAGTTTCAGGCTCTACCCCTTAAAACTTGGGGAGGGGGAGGGGGTGGTGCACTGATGAGGGTTAAGGTGCATGTAGTTATCAGTCAAAACCCTCTGTATAAGGCAGGATTAGGGTACATGGGTATTAGAACATGTATATAGTATATTTTGCAGTAGATATCAGGATAGTCTGTCTCACAGTCCCAGGGCCCTGTTCCTCAAAGCGATCATAGCACTACGGCAGTCGTAAGTCTGTGTTAAAGTGTTGGAGTTACGATCATCTTAGCACTATGATCGTTTTGTGGAATTGGGCCCTGAACCACATTATTTTCCCTACTGCCTAGTCCTCCCTGCAATGCTAAAGCCCTAAATGAAGCCCGTCTAGATTTCTCCAGGTTAAAGCCTCCCTGGGGCACCTTTCCAATTTATATGTGTCTATGTGTTGCTATCAAAATTAGATATATTCAGAGACTAAGCGTTAGTCTAATATCAGGACTGTATGGTATTGCCCCGTTATACCCCAGTACACTTTTCAAAAGATACTCATTACAATATGTATGCAGTTGTATATTAAGTTAAAATGTGTGAAGCCCATTTCTGGTGTCCCCCGCCTTGATGTTGCTTGAATATTGCTAAAAGCGGTGTAAAACCAAACTCAATCAGTATATTAAGTAAAAACGTTTTTGTGAAGTTTTAGTCTCTGTGGTTTAAGTTAAAGTCTACAGAGACTTTCATTCCCAACTGATGTTTTTTCTTTGTAATTAATTGACAAAATAGCATACTTTGATGCTATATATTGTATAAAAAAGAATATGGAACCCCTAACTATCCAACTTCATTTTGAGATGGCTATTATCAGAACCATAACATTTATATTTAGGGCCTTAGTATGTACTAGTGTATATATATGTATATATAAGGCCCGTACATACTAAGGCCCTAAAAAGTGTGTGTGTGTATGTATGTGTGTGTGTGTGTGTGTGTATATATAATAATCGTGTGCTTATTTCAGAAACTTCTTCTTATATATGTACTACTGTACGCTCGGTATTCTCATCACTTTCTTTATATATATATATATATATATATATATGGTATTTATATAGCGCTACAGTCCATCCTCATCAACATGCATGCTCAAATATCTCATGTACAATCAGTGTCACTGTCAAACACTCTAGTTTCCAGTATAATTTATATAGCAATGCGTATCACAATACAGGTACTTGCATTGCAATATATTGCAATACAATGTATTTAAAATTACCCAACTCTTGTAAATATGCCTCTTTAGGGTATCCAGAAATCATTATTTTGGGGGATTTATTTCGATATACATAAGAGTTTGGTTGGGATATTGGCATACAAGACACATGGCAGATTGAGGGTCCTTCATCGCAAATAGTTACTGTATAATATTGTATTGTTTTTAATGTACAATGAAACATTTGTGTTAAAAGTTGACACCTTTGTGCAGCATCAGTAGAACAGGCCTTAGTGGTACGTAACATAGGTACCCCATAAGCATTCTTGACCATTTGAACTGATGGGCATTTCAAACTCAATTGTGAAAATTGTTTACCAGAATGTATATATGTCCACTAGAGAAACATATAATGTTCAGTATGATGATCAATTCTTGGTTGAAATTCCTGCTTATGATGATCTTGAGAATTTGTGCCTGTGATTGGCTGAAAGGAAGTGGAGTAAATTATCTGAATTAATATCTCGATGCACGGCAAGTCCTAAAAAGACCACTTCACATTACCAGTTTCTCAGACACCATGCTAAGAATCCACTTCCTCTTTGAGAGCTCATCTAAATATACAGAATGTTGTCATGGCCACCAGACTATCACTTCCCCTCCTAGTTACCCCTTCCATGAAAAATCAAATCCTTGAAATTCTTAAACGCTTTTGTGTGTCTGCCTACGCAGACTTAAAAATTCCTCTGGGGCAATACAACCATTAGCATATGGTTACAGTGTGTCAATTTCTCAAAATGAACATTGTTGGTAGACATATATGTGAAGCTATACATTTGTATAAATAGATATCTCGGGCACTGTATTCAAGGTTATCACATGGTCGTCTTGAAATGAACATGGTGCATGTAAACAAAGTCATTTCACTTCTATAAAAATAACTTCAAAGCATGATGCTTTACATCAGGACTTATTCCAGAATCGGTTGGACTACTTTGGCTCAGACTCACAGTAGTTTTGTGCTAAGATTTGTTTGTGGAATGCCATCCAGGGCCATACATTCACATTAATGATAGTGCACTGACCTTTACTACCCTACCTTAGCATAGACTTATGATAGTTAAGTGCTAAGATCTGTTTGTGGAATAACATCCAGGGCCATACATTCACTTTAATGATAGTGCACTGACCTTTACTACCTTACCTTAGCATAGACTTATGATAGTTAAGTGCTAAGATCTGTTTGTGGAATAACATCCAGGGCCATACATTCACTTTAATGATAGTGCACTGACCTTTACTACCTTACCTTAGCATAGACTTATGATAGTTAAGTGCTAAGATCTGTTTGTGGAATAACATCCAGGGCCATACATTCACTTTAATGATAGTGCACTGACCTTTACTACCTTACCTTAGCATAGACTTATGATAGTTAAGTGCTAAGATCTGTTTGTGGAATGGGGCTTACTTCACACTGTAGTCTTAGCGCAATGACAGTTGTAACTAGCATACTTTAGTATAGACTTATTATGATTATAGTACAAAGATCTTTTAGGGGAATAGTACCTTTGGTGTCATTTAACAAAACCACCTTAGTACAGGCACCAAATTTAGAGTGCACTTTGGTAAGGCCTAGGCCTAGGATCGTTGCTAAGATAGCTCTGTGGCTGAGCTCTGTAGGCCACTAATCTAATCTCTGCAAATTACAAAGCTAATGTTTGAAATGCAAATACTGCGACATTAAGACCAGGTTTGTGACTCATGAGGAGGTTAAGATTTACAACCCCTCCATACTTCAAGGCACAGTTTATGACAATGATTGGTTACCTGGTGTTTGCTTTACACAGTTCATCATGTAAGCATTTAACCTGTCAACAAAAATTTGATAAAATCTCTGCTTTTGTTTAATTTGTGCATTAATGCTAATTTATAGAGGCTAAGGCCATTTCTTATATGACAGATCTCACTACCTGATAGACAGTGCTTCTTGGTGCTCTGAAGTTAACAGGTTTAAGTAATCATTCCTGATAAAGATGCATTTCATAGAAAACTTATTTTACATCTCAATATAACAAATCAATTAGTAGGCTTTCATCAAACCATTTTGTGCAATCATTGTTATGTGATTGAAGATGAAATAGATGTACGATTGTGTGTTTTGTGAAAGTTAGCTGAAATATTTAATTTCCCAAACTGCAAAAGATAATTACCATACATAATGAAGTCTCGATTTTCTTCAGGTTCTCGAAATGTAAATGTCCCGTTAAACTTTGCAAGGTCCCTGAATTATATCTTTATCTTCACATTTATAAAAATTGTATGATTATAACGCTGTTTGACCTAAAGGCAAATGACACTGTCTGTCCATTTGGCTAGCTGTCCATCTGCCTGTACGTCAGTCTGAATCAAATTCATCAAAGTTGATTTTGTCGTTCTTTTGGATCTGGGTTTCAGCCAAGAACTGAGACATTCATTCAGTGTTCTCCTCCAGATACGTGAAGGTAATCTTTCAAGAGATACCAAAATGCTTCAAGGGTATGTGTAAGAGACCAGACCGTTGACATGTAACCTCCGCACATGCAAGTATGCAGTGCATACATAACGCACAGGAATAATCCCATCCATCAAGCTGTCTCACTGATTGATTCAAGCCTTGTTTCTCAACGTGCAGCAACATGTAATGAATTTGTCCTAACCTGGTAGAGGGCATATGTTATTTCTGGAAGCTCGGTTCAAGTGTAAACCACCAAAGCCTTCCTGTCAAATATTTAAAAATGTTACATTTAGTGTGTTGGTTGTTACTGCGCTGTGGAGCAGCTCCGCTAGGTTAAAGAGGCAATACTGGGCTATCAGCAACACATCACGTGATGTTTCCATGATAATTCGTGCCTCGGCTGTTCTATTGATTCAAAGAGGGCACTGAGATCTTAACCCTTGCCCATGTGATTTCTATACTGCTGTGGCCTAACTTATACATTGTGTAAGAAATGTCACAACTCTTTACCGAATAACGAAAGTGGTTTTCTCTTGAAGCCGAAGCTGGTTAGTGAATCGATAATGTGTTGGGTCTGTTGTTTAATAGAGTGTTGTTGGTCCGATTTGACATGAATAAAAGAACACACAGAGAGATTATGACCCAATTACAGTGCCAGCTGTTGTGGGATCACAACTGGTATGCTTGATAATAGTCACGTTAGCTTGAGTCCGCAGGTGTTACATAGGAAAATTATTGATACGTAAATTCTCATACACTTCACTGTAACATTATCAGTGTGATGGACATGGTTTGCTAATGCATGTAGTCAACTAAATTTAAATTTGGTTAACATGTCTGTCAGAAAGTATCAACATCTATTTGTGTATTCATGGCGCCGTCTCTTGCTGATGGGGCAAAGAATATTCAATCCCCATCCTCATCAGATCACTGTTGTTCCTATATAGATGGGGGGGGTCGGTGGGGTAGTCTAGTGGTTAAAGCGTTGGCTCGTCACGCCGAAGACCTGGGTTCGAATCCCCACATGGGTACAATGAGTGAAGCCCATTTCTGGTGTCCCCACCGTGATATTGCTGGAATATTGCTAAAAGCGGCGTAAAACCAAACTCAGTCAGTCAGTATATAGATGGGGCGGTGTGTAGCCTAATGGTTAAAGCGTCCGCTCCTCACGCTGAAGGACAGGTTTGATTCCCCACATAGGTACAAAGTGTGAAGCCCATTTCTGGTGTCCCTGCCGTGATATTGTAGAATATTGCTAAAAGCGGCGCAAAGCCATACTCACTCACTCCCATATATGTATTTCTGGCCGACAGTGTCAGAGGCTACACAGACTGAACTGGTGACATGTAGACATTTCGTCTTGTTGTGTTGTCATACATGACACAGACACACAAACATCAAGCAGCTCTGTGGGCACCCTGTCGGGACTTCCTGATCAAACCATACCCCCCACTGACTTCATCAGAGATTCACCTTCTATGTCAGAATACAGAAGTTTCTTGTTTTCTATATTCAGTGTGGTGAAATAGACCCATTCGGTGTGTATTACCATTGCTGCATAACAGCTTGAGCATTGCTTCAGCAGGTTTTAGAAACAGATATTCAGCTTCCAAAAAAGAATAGTTGAATAATTAAACATATTTAGATGTTCTCAATTATTCACAAGTCAAAGAGTAAACGAGTTATATGTGAAAACCTAGTCCTATTGGCAATGCATGTATGAAGGTGTTGAGTATTTTCACACACTGACAACACGTGGAAAGTTATGCAATGCCTAATTTACTGTATAATTCATAAAATAATTGGGATTTACAAATTTAAAAGGGTTTTGCAATATCATCATCATCATCATGATCATCACTCATTTATTACTCTAAATAATCCACCATAGGTGGTACATGAGTATCATAAAGGAGTACATACAAAATGTACAAGATGACTAAATGATACATCAATTAAAGTGTATACAAACAACCTTAATGAACTTGGATACATTTATTAAGGGTAGATATTTTATTTGAAAAAAGTGGACAAATTTCAGCTAGGAACCACAAGGTTCATTTAACAATGATTTACGGATGTCTGCAAAAAAAAAATTCATTTAAATAAATAGTGAAACTCATCTCCAATCAAATGTGAATCACATAAGTTACAAAATCTGTGTTCTTTTGGGGTATTTGGCCATCTCCCAGTTTCTATGGAAAGTTTATGGTTGCATGTTCTAAATTTTAGGATCAGTTTAGAAATTCCACTGAAAAGAAATGGTGCAACTTTCATCAGTTGAACTGTATATGATCTAATGTTGAAATGACACTAAGTTTGAAGGTTAATAAAAAAGTCATCTTGTATGTAAACTTAAATTCTAAAGGGCATACCAAAACATCTTTATGATGCTCTGAGGTACACAGAAAATATATTTTATCCATGTAATATGTAATAACTTAAATCAGCTGGTTTCAGAATAGGCATGGTTGAAGAAGCATTCATTCATTTGTAAAGTCATTTTCTATTCACACCTCTTGATAATTTTGTTTATATAATATCAAGATATATGATGTTTTATCCCATATTGTAAAATAATTTTATTTTAATGATAGAGGAATGAGGTTTATATTTCATAGAAGTTCCATAAAGCCATTTTGGTAGGAAGATATCATAAACTCTTAATCTAACATAGACACATGTATCACAGCCTTTGCATAAAGATATTTTTTCTAAATGAGACCTTGTAAACGTAAGCAAAGAGCGCGTATAATTTACAGTTTCTGTATACTGTATGTTGCTGATGCTGATGCTATGTTACATGTACATAAAGTGAAAGCCACGATTCAGCAGAAATACAGCTGGGTATTGCTTACTTGGATAGGCTAGTCAGGAAGCAGTACAACCAAATAGAATTTAACTAATCGCATTGCTGGAAACCTTCATGAATATTCAGACACCTGAACCAGCTGTTTTGCCTCTATCGTGTCGACCTTATTCTGCTACATATGGTTCTATACTGTTTATATTGGCCTTTACGCAAGCATATGACAGTGGAAGATAACAACCAGTTCAAGATTCATTCAGTAGTTTTCCAACACTTTCTGTTGTCATGGTTATTTCTGAATTTCGATAGTTTGAACTCGGGGAAATACCCAGGCAAGAATATGAAAACTATTTATAGAAAGTGGTTGGGTGACACCATGGTAAGCGTTCAGACATAAGTTCATGAATTAGATATGCTTTGTTGCCATGTTCAATGAATAGAAGTGTAGTTTAGCTGATTTCCATCATGAAATTACTCTCAGTTTGTAATTACGACACAGGGGCTGGGCTTCACTGTTTATGCGATGAAATGTAATTAATTAATAGGAGGAGATAATTGATGAGAGATGTTTCACGTAAATAGCTAATTATTTGTGAAAGATAATGGCGGAGTAGATTATGCGATGGATTATTTTGATATCGCCTATAATTGAAACAAAAGCCATCTGGTTGCTAATGGAGTGGTCATGTGACCGCCATGCGGGACCGACATTGATCGTGGGTTTTAATAGATCATTGCCGACTGCAAGTCTGCAGTAATCAGGAGGTGGATTTTTTCATTAATAAACAATCATTGTAGGCAGTGGTTGTGTTTGTTGTAAGATACAAGTTGAGCTGGGAAGGATCTTGTCAATGGATTCGTGTTGGTTGCTTAAGGCTGGCCTGGATGTAGATATATGTGTGTGTGTGTGACATTCAGCCTGTGCAGTGTTGATCATATCTAGATACTGCAATTTGGTCGTGGTGTTTCCGTGTTTTTGTCGTGACGTCAGGTCATTGGGAAAGTCGTCAGATCGGGTCAGTGTGATTGGCCATCAGAGAAGCGGTAGGCCCGGCATTCAACTACGAAAAGTGGGAAGCTAGTAGGCTGACTCGTCACGTTGATAACAAGCCAGGCAGCCAGACTTCTCACTGATACTTGCTTATATGCGAGAATATGAAACAAGCGAGGAGTAACTCGTGACTGTGTACTGACGAAGCGATCAGCAGCAGACGGACAGTAGCTTCTCTCTCTTCACTGCCAGTAGTCAATGATGAATGGGACTGAGAATGCTGTAATGACTTGTGCTCTGTGATTGACACTGACTTAACCAGAGAAAAAGACACACTCCATCTGTCCCTCGTTCTCTTACAAATTGGATTTATATGGAAACAGCAGCGGAGAACACAACCCTCGCTGGAGCCCTTGAACTAGCAATACTGAGGTTACCATTTGCTTGTTTGCCTTTGTCTGTTGCCAGTCAATAGTCCCCACTTTGTTGATTCCCTCGTTATAGCGTGCAACGTGTTAACTCGATAAGAATAGCATGTTAGCCCCTTCAGCTGTATGTACACACAGCTGTGGGCAAGAGGGAGAAATCGCTCATGAGTTAGCATCACCTTGGCGATGTTATCTCTTTTTCAATGTGCGGTATAGTGAGGTTTAGGTGCAATTTGAAATAATAGCAAGTTGACAAGATGTTGCAGCCAGCTCTGTCTACTTTTGTCCGACTTTAATTCGGTTAATGACAAATACGGCCAGAATATGTTTAATTCATTATGATAGAAGAAATGATGGGTGATGGGCCTTGTTTTCATGGGTGATTGTTTCAGGGACCAAGAACAGCTAAGTGGATATAGGTCAAATCCAATGACTTGATCACAACATGTTTAGGATTTTTGCAGTCTGAGCTAAAAATAATTCATGAGATAAGGTTAAGATGTGCTATTTCATGCTTACTGCTACATATTTAACGAGATAATTAGTCTGTGATAGATTACATCCTTGTACAGGATTAAGACTGGGAATTTAAATATAGACATTGTCTCAGGTTAGTGTTTAAGGTGTTCAACTAATATATCATTCTTAGTTACATTCGTGAAGCTGTTTGATTGGCTTCATTTTCAAAAAGACTAACCTTTGTGTATTGTTTTGTTCTAAGTTATGAACTTGAAGTTTGGTACAGGTTTTGAGAATGTGTTTGTAGTTTACAATGTGACAGGTTTGTCTAAATTGTTTGTTCACATTGCCGCGATGAGTGTTGTTGTTTGTTTGGGTTTGACATGAAATGTACCAACATCACCGTCAAATGTCACTCAACAGTGCAAGACTGGGCTAAACAATACACAATTCTTGCTTCAATGAATAACAGTCATGATATGTACTTGTCAGCAGTATGTCAAGTGAACATTCACATTTTGGTCTTCAGTTATTCAGTGAAACTTCTTTTTCTGATATTTTGAAGTTATGAATATA
Source organism: Haliotis rubra (assembly GCF_003918875.1). Lineage (NCBI taxonomy): Eukaryota > Metazoa > Mollusca > Gastropoda > Lepetellida > Haliotidae > Haliotis > Haliotis rubra. The sequence goes on from NW_025767523.1 coordinate 4,977,572, forward strand.
ATAATTGTCGAAAGTATACATGGATATGCCTGATGAAACAATGCCTGATTCAAATAGTTTTGGTATCTTACTTTTGAAACAAAATCTCCTAGATTTAAATAAAAAATATGTTGACGTCATTCAATAAATATGCAAATATATTTTTTGGTCTGGTTGTGAATGTTTTTTTAAGTGTGTAGTGTGTGTACTGTAATTTGAATGTTGATTTCATGGAACTCTTCTCTTTTGAAATGCTAGTACTCGCGTTTTTGTGACGTGTGGTTCAAAATGTATCCATCGGAGTGCTGAGTGCCTGTGGGCTGTAACGAATAAACAAGTCCTTCTCCACACTGGAGTTTAAAATGTGACCCTGCGAAATGTCCGAGTTTAAGCAAACGTCCTTGCTTGCAGAGGAATAAACCCAAAATTCCTGTACCGCAAGACATCGTGTTTGTTTACTGCCTCTTTTGCAGCTCAGGGGAGGCAATTTCAGACATGCACTAAAAACGGCACTTTGAAAGTTGTCGAGAGAGGAATATGAAGAGAAATGTTACTGGGATAAGAAAAGAAACTCGAAGTCACTTCTAGTACCTAAATAATCATGTTACGATCACTCCTTCAATGGTAATCACGTTATGGATACATTCTGCGAGGTGTTGTACGATTTGTGAACTTGTTGGATATTGTGGATTCGTGTGGGTCTTAGAGGTGGTAACAACATCTGTATGTTTGCCTTGTGTGTTTCAGTGGAGACCCAAATGGAGGTTGGGGTGCACCGAACCAGCCTGGCTTGTCGGTGGTGACAACGGTGTGGGGGGTGACGCAGACCACCCAGAGTGGTCCCTTCACCCACAGCACCCCTACCCCGGGGTTCACCAACACCACCATGACAGCCACGGGCTACAGCCAGCCCCAGCAAGGGTTCCCTGGAAATGGGATGCAGAAGGCCCCTCAGTATAATCAAGTGATGCCGCAGTACAGGCGAGAACCACGACCGAGGTAAGTTTTAAAAAACTTTAATTTGGAATTTCATAATATTTCACTTTATGATTTTATGATCAAAAGTAAAAAGTTGTTGATTCATAATTGTGTGGTTATGCTTTGAAATTATTTGTATTTTGTGATGAGATGGGGTGAGACAAATATGAAAGAAGGGTGAAACATATGAGTTACTTACGTCTTACTGAAACTTTCTCGGAGCTGTGGGGTAGCCTAGTGGTTAAAGCGTTCGCTTATCACGCCGAAGACCCGGGTTCGATTCCCCACATGGGTACAATGTGTGGAGGCCATTTCTGGTGTCCCCCGCCGTGATATTGCTGGAATATTGCTAAAAGCGCGAAAACTACTAAACTCACTCACTCACTGAAACTTTCTCAGGTTGTCATATTAATGTAATACTTCATGGAGATAATATATAGACCTTTTCCTTGCCACAGTGGGTACCCGCCAACCCCAAACACGCCGGGAGCAAATCCCGGACCTCCTGTGTCGGGTGCCTCGGAGTACACAGCACCCCCAGCAGCACTGTCAGCAGCAGCGTTCGTTGCAGCAGCTGCCACAGCTACTGCCACAGCAACAGCGACCGCCAGTATGGTGCTACAAGAGCAACAGAACCAGCAGCAACAAATGAACATGAATATGCAGATGAGCATGAACAATTCCCAGTATGGACCTCAGATGCCGGTAAGTTCCCTTTTTTACCACACTGAGTATATATACTCAAAGGCAAAAGTAAATGATCATGTTCACATTTATTGATACTCAAAAGACTCCTGTCTTTCCAAAGATTTACAATAAGCTTGTGCTTATTGAGCTGAGAATGGACAAAACAGGACTTTTAAGAATGAGATTTACCTCTTTAGATAGGTGATGGGGTAGCTGAATGGTTAAAGCCCCCTAATCACGATGAAGACCTGGGTTTGATTTTCCACATGGGTACCTGAAATGGGTGTATGAAGCCCATTTCTGGTGTCCCCCACCCCGATATTGCTGCACTATTGCTAAAAGTGTATGAAGCCACGCACACACCTCTTTTGGTTTAGTGTTGTAAGCCAGTGAACTGCCTTCAGCCTCAACACTAACATGCCCAGTATTAAAGTGGACTTAACAATAATTATAAGTTCTTAGGTATATTTTAATCCTGTTTGTTCAGTATTTTTTTAATTCAAACATACAAATCTAAGTGTTTTTGGTTTTTTGTTTTTTATGTAACTACACAATTATGTTGACAAAGTTTAAAACAGATTTAGAATCGATTTCATATTTATTCCTTATAAAAATTAATTTCATGATTGTTTTTGAATGTTCGGCAAGATATCCTTGAAATATACAAGCTGTAATATTATAGATATGTAGAAAGTAGTTCTTGTATGATTTCGCTGCATAGCTCATGATAGGCTGTTGCAGTTGTTACACAACAATGGATTTAATCAAGAATCAAGTCTCATTTGAGTTCAATAAAATGTCACAAAGTGAAAAGATTTTATGTCATTTTGCAATGTATGGTGGTCTTAACCTTTGACCTTCTGAAATTTAGCTAATATTGAGAGAAATTTTGTTTGAGAATTGCTACTTTGCTAGACATGTTTCATATTCAAGTTTAAACAAGAAAAGCAAATCTCAGTGATTTTTTAAATTGACTTCTGTAGATTTTTACAAATCTTGTTAAACAAGCAAAAAATGAGTAAAATCACCTTTGATCATATGTCAGATGATATGTCCTGGCTTTGATCATTTTGGAATGATGTAAAACTTTCAGCAATTGAGAAGAAATTAAATGAAATCTCGCATGAAGCATAATTTTATGGAAAGACATGATTCAGATGATAAACGTCTGATGGCATGCTTCAATTATTGCTTTCTTTGTGTTGTTTGATGTTATGATTGGTTGACCTGATCATAGAAACTTTCAAAGGTATAAGGGTTACCTGAAAACTACTTACAATACTTGAAAAACAAATTGTTTGGTCTTGTGCTCAGTGTGATCTGCAGGTTAAAGGAATTTGATATGTATGCTTGAACGACTTGATTAAATACAAAGACACAAATAATTATTTATTGTGGTTAGAGCTGACTAAAATTAATTAAATAATTACAGAAAATGGTGAATTGTGACAACTGAATTTGTTGGGATTTGATGTCATGACACAGCTGTTAAATTTTTCTGGAATATCACTTTCAAGTTTCTATTGAAGATCATGTCAGCTTTGGTCATGTAAATATATCCTAAAAGCATCTATATATAATAATCTTTCCTTCTATGGAAAGAATTTTTGTCATCATTTGCCAAGATTTGAGACGGTTAATAAAAACATAAACATGATATTCTTTTCAAATTAGAACTGTACCTTTGCACTCTTTGTTTGCGAAAAGCTGTGAAATATCCAAATAAAAATATTTTCAGTTGAGTGTGATATGTTTAACTGTTTATGAGTGTGTGTAAGTGAGTTTTCTTTTACGTCACTTTTAGCAATATTCTAGCAATATCATGAACACTTTAACCATTAGGCTACCCCTCTGCCCGTGTGTGTATGAAATAGCTGACTTTGACATTCTTGAATTTTTAAAATTTTATGGTTGGAAAACAATGTTTATGTTTATCGCAGAATATAGTCATTCAACGTAAAGTTCCCGTTTATCTTGTTAGTTACAATAAGTTAAAGTCTGCAATGTTCCCTGTTCAGATGCAGCATGGTCAGCCGTTCAATAACCAGGGCTATCCAGGGATGGGTCAGCAACGCCCTCCTGGTCCCATGCCGGGGATGGGCCAGGGTGGAGGACCAGGACCAGGACCCATGCCCACTAAACCCACCATGCCCAATATGAGTATGTACCCCCGCCGGGCAGGCCCCTACCCCAACCCCTCGCAATACATGGCTCAGAAGCGTGCCCCCATGCACTACCCCAACGGAGCCCAAGTGGACGTAAGTATAGCTTGGCCTCTTCATGAAAATAAAAGTTAAATAATCATAATTACAACATTCAATAACTCACTGGGAAGAGATACTTTCAAGTTTGTTACAAATCTAAAATGAATATTGTATCTTGTTGAAGAAGATGAATGCAGTAATACTGTTTTCAAAATAATGGAACTGTGTGATTTAATAACCATGTTCTTCTGTTACAGTTTGGGCCATCTTACAATAACCACCAACAGTACCCCACAAAACCGCAGTATCCCCCTACCCAGCAGCCCCTCCCATCCCCAACGTACCCTCCGCACCAAGGCATGAGGCCAAACGGCCCCAGCCCGTACCCCAATGGTCAGAATCCCTACGTCGGACAGACCCAATACCCGCCGAACAGACCACCACCTGGGCAGGGCCCTGGGTTCCCAGGCCAGTTCCCCGGGCAGGTGAGCAGCCCTGTACGAAACTTTTACTTATTCCTCTATATCTGTAAATATTCATTGGTTATTCCTGTACAAACTTGTATTATTCCTCTTACCTATAAATAATCATTGGTAAATCCTGTACAGAATTCCTCTAATCTGTGTTCATTGGTTAACCCAGCACAAACTTTCATTTATTCCTCAATGTCTGTAAATATTATTTGCTTAATCTTGTACAAAAATGTTACTTATACTTCTATGTCTATAAATATTCCTTGAATATTCACTCGAAATGTTTACGTATTCCTCTATATCTGTAGGTTAAAGTAACATGCATGCTATCCAGTTGTTCTCACCTGATGCACTCATTCAAGCAGTTTTGCAGAAAGTAGTGGCTCAATGCCAAGATACATGAGAGTAGTTGTGCAGAAATTCTTAGCTCTATCTGCCAATGTAATTCAATGAATCATCCATTGATTTCTTTTCAGTTTCAAAAACTCAGTTTTGCTGAATGTGTATTTGAATTTGATTTAGTATTTGCAAGAATGCTGAAATTAATTAATTCACTAATATCTGCTGATACAAAATGTTTTTGTTGATTTCCAAAAGTTGACAGATTGGTGTTTCTTTCAGCAGCCCAGCTATCAGCACTCACCGATACCTGGGAACCCCACGCCGCCAATGACGCCTGGCGCTGTACCCCCTTACTCTAACCCCGATGTCAAACCCAACTTCCCAGAATTTAAACCACAGCTCCCCATAAAGAAAGGTAGGTGGTATATCTGTTTTGACCTCCTTAATGAACCCATGACGATCCTGGTTAGAATGGGTCTTCAGCAACCCATGCTTGTCGTAAGAGGTGACTAACAGTATCGGGTGGTCAGGCTCGCCAACTCGGTTGATACATGTCATTGTGACCCAATTTCGTAAATCGTTGCTCATGCTGTTGATCACTGGATTGTATGATCAAGACTTGATTATTTACAGACTGCTGCCATATAGCTGGAATATTTCTGAGCGCAGTGTTAAACAGCCAACCAACAAACCTCCTGTATGAAGCATGTCATAATAGAAGTGTTGTTTAACTAAGCTTAAATCCATCACACTGGTGCTAATGTACACCAATTCTGATAATTTGATGTCTTAAAAAAGCAGCCTCATGTGCACCAAGTTCTCTTTCTAGTACTCTATGAAAATTCTATGAGTGTCAAATAGCTATAATATAAAAAAGAGAACTTTATCATCAACCATTACAGGAAATATTTATGACAACAGAGCCAATTCTCTATCCTACATAGGGAAAACATCAAATTGTCATGATAAGGATGCATATGTTATTGAGGAAATATTTTATTGAAAAAAAACTAATTCAGAATTTATGTAGAGTTAATTGATCCTTTATATTAGTGCTATAAAACATTAAATATAGATGCATCTGCATCAGGCATCTCCTTGCCATCTACTTGGATTGGCTATGTATCAAGTTGCAGGAGTGTGTGCAACACGCCCATACGATAACACACATCAACATAGAGGCAAAAGGTGACAGGTCAGCTTGTTTCCTGTGAGGAAATTTGCCCAGATCAACTGTGCGCTCGTGTTGAAGTTTATCTTGGTTTTTCGTCTGCATGTTGTCTGTCCCCGGTTACATGGCTGGAGGTGAAATTTCAGGATGCTCTCTTTATTTTACTGTCACAATTTCATCTTCCGCAACTTGGTGCAGTCACATTCGTCATAAATTATGTAGCCATGGTATAAGACATGTTTGAGTTGATAGTTGAATGAATGTATATATTGTGTTATATATTGTTACATGTTCCCAAAATAGCGTAATGTTTGTTTGAAATGGCAACAAATTGGAATTAATGGTTTATACAGAAATACAAAAATAATTTTGAGGAATGGGAGTTTCATTTGGGAATAATGTTATTTCCTCTAAAACAATGTAATCTTATGGCTACAAGAGGCACATTGAGAACACTTTCAGAGATTTTTTAAAACGTTGCAGGAGCATGTAACAAAATGGGATGAAGTAATTGTGTGTCGTTCTTTGTCAGATGAATGCTTACCACAGATTTGTAATTTTGCAGAGAATGATGAATTGCGGTTAACGTTTCCTGTGCGAGATGGGGTGGTGTTGCCGCCATTCCGTCTGGAACACAACTTGGCCGTCAGTAACCACGTCTTCCACTTACGGGAGTCCGTCTACCAGACTCTCATGTGGAGGTACGTACCACTGGTAGAATTAGGACAGGAGAAACAGCTTTTTAAAATCTTTTTTAGAAGTTTTTGTTGAAATTGTCTTTTGAAATGTATTGACTATGAACCGATATAATGTTAATGAACATTTTCAGAAACTGGGGAAATCCAAATAATGTAAACTTGCTTGGGAGTTTTGAATACATTTGTTTTAGGATTTGTATGAGGGACAAGACTTCAATGGGTTCTGTAGGATATTATTTTTCTCTTTTCTAAATTTTTTTATTTAGTGTTATTTATTTGCGCCTGTCAGTGTTATTGATGTTGATTTATATTTTTTAATGGAACATGACTTTCAAGAATTGTTAGTCCTGATTGCAATCCTGATTTATGGTGACTGTGCAGTTTTTAGCATTATCGCTTTTCTATTTTTAGCTTATTTCTAGGATTGCTTTCACAGGTTCTCTCGGGTGTATAGTTTTATAGCAAAGGGTAATTTGAAAGTATTGGAAGTCAAATATGACAAGATAGGATGTTGTTACATTTTCTCATGGTTCTGTAATCCAGGAATCTTTTTATATGAGATATTGTTAAAAAATGTTTGTGTTACCACTTAGGTCTGACCTGGAGCTGCAGTTGAAATGTTTCCACCATGAAGACAGACAAATGAACACAAACTGGCCAGCGTCTGTCACGGTCAGCGTCAATGCCACGCCCCTCACGATAGAACGAGGGGAAAACAAGTCATCTCATAAACCATTGTACCTGAAGGAAGTGTGTCAACCTGGTCGAAACACCATCCAAATCACTGTCACCGCATGTTGTTGTGTGAGTACCAGGCATGCCACCCAATACACAATACATCCTGTTGATTGGATGGACAAAATGGGAGCTATCTATGTACTGATTGTGATTGAATGACTAGAATAGAACACCAACCAATTACTACCTGCAGTTCATTAGGTACCCGTGAAGACCCGGGTTAGAATTGATCTTCAGTAACTCACGCTTGTCGTAAGAGGCGACAAACGGGATTGGGAGGCTCACTGACTTGATTGACACATGTCATCGCATCCAAATTGTGTAGGTCGATGCTCATGCTGTTGATCACTGGATTGTCTGGTCCAGACTGTATTATTTACAGACATCCGCCATATCTGGAATATTACTGAGTTCGGCGTTATTCAACAAACAAACACAATAAACGAAATTGGACTATAATATTTCAACAACAATGAATCAGTTCATTTAAGTGATGCTCACAATCAGCATCAATTATGGCCACATTTATGAAGCAGAAAGAATGCCAACTGTAGCATTGATTTCCTCTTGTTTGTTCTTTTTGCTGCTTTGCATAAAGTTAAATTGCCAATACGGGCATTGATTATGTACATGATTATCAACATCCACAGGTGCTTCACACTAGGTTGATGACACTGATAAGTAGGGCATGAAAGTTGTCGGTCATATAGATTGATTTCTGACACTTTACCCATGTCTATTTCAGTCTCATCTGTTTGTTTTACAACTGGTTCATCGGCCAAGCATCAGATCCGTGTTGCAGGGTCTATTGAGAAAGCGCTTACTGCCAGCTGAACACTGCATCACTAAAAGTACGTTGTGAGAACATTGGCAGCCATCTTGAATTTTTCATGCACAAGTCAGTTGTCAACTAAAGTAGATGAAAATATGGCCAGATTCAAGCATATGTGGGAATATTTAACCCATTTCATCACTGGTTTAAGCAATAGAATTAATTGTCTTCATAAATTCTATATATAACCTTTTAAAAATATACAGATTTTGAACTTACCTTGAAATAGACAGAGTTTTATTGTTTGAACTTATGGTACGAAGGAAGGTCTAAGTTTGATTATTATACTAATGTGTGAATCTTTGGGGTTTTTTTCCAGTCAAAAGGAACTTCTCTCACGTGCCCACCAACAGTAACGGTATGAATGATGACGGAGTGGAACAAACGGCAATCAAAGTGTCCCTCAAATGTCCCATTACATATCGTCGCATCACGTTACCTGCACGGGGACACGACTGTAAACACATACAGTGCTTCGACCTCGAGTCCTATTTGCAACTCAACTGTGAACGTGGCACGTGGCGATGTCCTGTCTGCAAGTAAGTGGCGCCACAATCGTGTACTGATCTGCAGTGAATAGTTTATGTCGATATAATATCTCCTACTTCAAAAGTTTTTTCCACTGACCAGTGTAGATGAACACTGCTGAACTAATATTCACCCAGTAAAATTTTGATTCATTCGTGGACTCCATTAACTGAACTCATGCTCACCTAAGAAAATGTAACTTTCCTAACAACTAATCTTCCACCTTAGTCTTTGCCAAATAATGTCCATTTTTCCTTATCCTGACTCTTACAGTTTCTTTTCTCCCTTAACCTGAGATATAGTGGAAACATTCTGTTATGTTCCCCAAGACAAGTAAAAAACATGCTCAGTGGAGGGGTGTGTTTGGGTGAGATGTTTTTACTGTTCTTGGGGAACATATTTCAGATTAAGGGAGAAGCAAATAGCATGAGTCAGAATAAGTATAAAATAATATTATTACTCTGGAAAATACATTTTCTACAGTTGGAACTTTTCTCTCAGCAATTGTTTCAATATAAACAAAAATGAAATAAATGTTTCAACATGTGGATTATTGTTAGCTGAGCTACTTAGCCAAGAGAAAATTTTACTTTGACTCGGACTAATTGCCACCATTGTGACCCCTGAAGCTAACCTTGTGTACTTGTGTGCAGCAAAACAGCATTGCTGGAGGGTCTAGAGATTGACCAGTACATCTGGGGCATCCTCACCAACCTCAGCAACACGGAGTTTGAGGAAGTAACCATCGACCAGACAGCCAGTTGGAAACCTGTGCCCATCAAAACAATCAAGGAGGAGGACACAGGTAAGAATAACCTCTGACTGATATTCTTGGTTTAGAGTGAGTGAGTTTAGTTTTACGCTGCTTTTAGCGATATTAGCATTAGCATTATTACAGCAGTATCATGACGGGGGACACCAAAGATAGGCTCCACACATTGTGCCCATGTGGGGAATTGAACCTGGGTCTTTGGCGTGACGAGCTAGTGCTTAAACCACTAGGCTACCCCACCGCCCTGCTTGGTTTAGAACAAACAAAGAATTGGGTGTACAGGTAGAATACCTGCGACCTCAGCTTGATGTTGTAGTCTGGAGGCTCAGTCCTCAGTTGATGTGGTTGGCAAATTGCAAAGAGTGGCATGTGACCCTAATCGTAAATACTTAATGTCGCTGATCCTGATTAGAACTATCACTTCGAATGTAAATAGGTCACCATATGATGGAGGATTGTTTTTGAGTTTGTCATTATATCAATGTAACATTTGCATTTGTTCAGGTCAACCGGAACCGTGTGCGAACTCTCGTTGGGTGAAGGCCATGTCCCCTGCCAGTATGCAGCTACCCACAATGAACAACTGGGATCACTGCCCACAACCCCCACCCTTCGTCATGCCTCCCGGATCACAAGGTCTGTACCAGCAACTGATATCTTATCATCAGTATATAGGGGGCAGTGAGGTAGCCTAGTGGTTAAAGCGCTCGCTCATTACGCCAAAGGCCTGGGTTTGATTCCTTTCAAGGGTACAATGTGTTAGGCCCATTTCAGATGTTGCCCATGATATTGCTGGAATATTGCTAAAAGTATTGTAAAACCTTTCTCACTCACTTTGATAAAAAGAATAAACTGATTCCTGTAAAATTCTGCAACACTCTATTGCTACCTTGGAAAAAACTGTCATAGTCTCATGGGTCAATGATTGTTTGATTTGTAAAATAATTTCTGAAATAATGTGAAACATAAGTGAAACCATTTTCATTATAGTAAAAGCTGCATGTTGCTGTATCCGTATAGTTGTTTAAATCCTCGTTCTATTAGACAATGCTTTATGAAGTTGGTCATTTCAGCTGAATCTATGCCTTGAAATATTGTTTCATAATTCTTGTTTGTTTTGCCAGGCGATCAGTTAAGTCAGCCCTTGCGGCATCCCGACCCTCAAGTTCCCAACGGCAACCATATGCCGCCTGGACCAAACCAAGGAGTCATGAATCACCAGAACGGGAATGGTAGCCACCCCCTCAGTCACACGCCAAACTCCAACCAGCACAACCCAGGGGGGCCCGGGGACCACAGCTTGTCCGATCTCACCTTCGATCCTGCAGCTAGTTTTGGGGAAACAGAAAGTGGACAACCAGGTTTAGATGTAAGCTGCAGAAATTGTTTACCCTTTTAAACTGTGTTACTGTAGGTATTCAAATGAACGGAAAATTATCTTAAAGAGACATTACTGACTTCTTTAATGGACATTTTTTTAGATACGTTGTAGAGAATTTGTGATGACGATGCGTTGTGGACTCGACCATATTTAACTGCAAGAAAAACAAATGCTGAGTTGAAGGGTGTTTAAAGGGTATGCTTCTTAAGTAGAGTACAGTTAAAAGACTTTAAAAATTTGTGTAAGGTTCTTATTTTGAAATGCTAGATATGTGTCACTGATGCAATTCTTTTTCTCTGTTACAGCTTTTGCCAGAAAATCTCGGTGATCCTATTGAACTGTTATCATACCTCGGTCCACCCGATGGTACAGAGTCCTCAAATCAAAACACTAACTGTGGGGGTGGGACAACGGGGGCACAAAATAGTGACGATATTTTGGCATTGTTTGAGGCGTGAACCGATGTCCAAATGTGAAGAACCTGTGATCCCATGTGTGTGAGATAGGACTCCTGTTCAGACCAGCAACCGTCAATACGATGACGTTGCTGGTGAAGCAACTTCAATCATTTGTCATCTTCATCTTCATCTGTGACAAAGCCAACCGAGGAATACTGTGCTATACTGACAAAAACATTACAGGGCAGAAACCATGGGGGATGCGTGCTCAAAAAATGAAAGTGCAAAGGGCGAGAAGAATCAGGGAAGCTGGCAGTCCTGAAAGAAGCCACAGCAAGTGCAGCAGATTTTTGTTTTCTATTTTGTGCAAAAAAAATACAAACCTGCTGTGAACAAGATAGTGACTTGATTCTCCATACTGTGTCTGTTGTCTCATCAGTGTCATATTGCAAGTTGTGTCAGCAATCATGTGACCTTTTGACCTTGACCTTGCCAATGAAGGACATGGCAGGCATGTTGCTAAACTGATAGCCTCAAAAGACTATAAACAGCAAAATATATATATTTGTGTTTATTTTTACCAGTGAATGCCATGCCGACTTTTGGCGGGAGCATTTGTTGCAGACATCAACGTGTTATTTTAAGACATGATTTTCAATGTTTGTGAGACAGTGACTCGCTGTGTATTTAATATGAACCTGCAGTGGTCGCGGGACTATGCGACGAGCGAGACAGGAATATGTGTTGGTGACAATTCAGGAAATCTTCACCTAAAGATCATATCAAACGGACATTTAGTTAGTAGAGGCAGCAACACTCACCCTGCATTTGTTTTAAATCGTTACACACATGAAGTACAGTGTCTTTAATTTTTTACATTTTTTTTGTGTTTCGTCGTTTCATCGTGATAACCAGCGTCATACACTATCTGAAAATAAGACTGAGGCATTTTGAGGAAGGAAACTTGCAATATTAAATAAACCTAGATCGTAGACAGGTCACAGTCCAATGCTTCTCTTTACAAACCCACAATATGTGCAAAGAGAAATATTTATATTCAGTATGCAATGAATTTTAAAGGCAATACCTGAAGGAAGAATTGAACGAGGGATTTTTTGTGGAGCTTAGCAATTATCGGTTTGGTGCAACCTGTCATATGTTTAAAAAGATATTCATTTTAGCTGTGCAACTTGTAAATTCTATTCCCTAAAGAAGTCATGAAGATATTTATTTTATGTTAAAATTCAATTGCTGTTTTTTCTCCACAGAGTTTAATTGATAGGGCAGTTGGTGAACTGTAGGGCTTCTGTTTCAAGTGAGATGTCTTCATTTTAATGGTATTATTTGTCATAATTTGTAGTATTTCTGAAAAAAACCACAATGACAACAAACCATGACTGTTACCATGGCAGTGTGTTGACATTTTTGCCATCACAGGATTAAACTCTAACGTAATATTGGATACAGTTGCAGACAGTTATTAAGACGAAAGATTGTTTTATAAATTATTTAACATCAATTCTGACATTTTTGTATTCATTGTCATTGTCCTTGTAGTTCTTAAACCTGTGAGTTTTGTATTTTTTTCGCTTTTAATTATTTTACGGATCATTTGTTGTTTTAAAGGTGCTTAATTTCAATTAAATTCATGTTCCTTTCTAATCAGTGTTGATGAAAATTCACAGAAAATATCTATATTTTTAGTTCCCCTTCTCCCTCAGAGCGCCTTCCAATATATATACATATATATATAAAGATATAACCAATTGTTACCATTGCCAGCCTGAAACAATTTAGTACTGTATATTATTTAAGCTCATTTTAAACATTGTACATAAAACGAGTGTTGTCCATTTCATAGGCTTGTTCAAGTTGACTTGAAAATAACTTTATGTTACCATGGTTATTAGTGTAGGGGAAGTGTAAATATTTTAAAGTTTAAAAATTTATAATCATCAGATGGCTCTGTAAATGTGAAACTTCCCTCTCCCCCCTTCCAAACCCACTGCAGTCCGATATATTTATATCCAATATGACTGAAATCTACACCCACTAGTTAAGTCAGTTTCTTAATTACATCTTAAACCTTTCATTGCCAAATGCTGAATGTGAATTCTTCTTTATCTTGTTTTGATATAGCCGTATAATATGAAATAGATTAGTATAAAGTTTTAAGGATTAAATGAGCTGATATTTTAAGGGTAAATTAAAGAGTCTTGGAGATTTGTATTTTATGTTAACATAAGTGAAGGGAATTCATCTTGATTCACAATGAGCATTTGACATTCAAAGAGATAGGATTTGTTAGACAACACCTAGTTTGTGTGGGTTTGGGAGTCTGTAGTAACTCTACTTCAGCTGGTGGTATTAGGGCATAGAACAGCTCCAGACTTCCTGATCATGTGCTAGACAATAGGCTTATATTGTGGACATTTTAAATATAGTGGGCATTGGGGTTGATTTAAACTGTTCAGCTGGGAAGGGATGTAGATATGTAATCTGGATTTTAAGTAAATGGTATCCGGTATATTGATGATGTTTTATTTAGTATGGTTTGAAAATAAATGTTGTTTATCCAAGTTATGACATAAGAAGCACTTTTCATATGCAGTTTTTAGTTGGGTTTTTTTCATCATTTTTTTTTTTTTTCAATGTATCAACATTTTAAGTATGAGTGAAAGGCACAATGTTTTAACAAATGATTTTAGAAATAAAATTTGTGAATTTATGTACAATCTCCACAATACAAGCCTGTGTATTTGTAGACAAATGTTAATAGTGTACATCCGGACTGCCACTTCTCGCCTATGAAGTTGGTTGGTACTAACAGCCTGTGTATTTATTGTCTTCTTTGTACAGTGTATTTTATCAACCGTCTCGCCCCTCCGCTCCCATGTACAAAAACCCCTGCCCGACCCCCCCTCTAATGAGTTGCAGTATTGTGATGTACAAAACTCACCTGCCTATGTCAAAAAATACAACCAATAATTTATTTTTTCCTCTCAGCTCATCCAAATGAATTCAATTCTAGCTGGATCTCAAAACTATTGACCCTGGTGTCCATGTCACTGTCATGACAACTGTCGTTGTGGCAACGGTTGCCAAAGATACCAAGGTTGAATTAGATCAGCCATTTTGTTTCTTTTATTATTATTTTTGCAAATTCTTGCTAAGAGCTGCAGACCACTCACCAGGAGATCTTAGCAAGAATAGGGTCTAGATGACATGGAGTTTGATAAATTGAAATTATATATATTTCCAAAATAAATATATATTTACATATGTTTAACATAAAATCAAATTATACTAGATCTAGATCTAGTAGATTTATTTAAGTATGAATTGTACATATTATTTCACAGATAATATTCGGAAAGAATACAGAAATTGCTCATGGAAACCAACGGTACACTTTCCAGCTAATGAGCAGCATTTGAAACATGTTCTAATTGAATTCTCTACGACAAGCCGTGACCATCTAGACCCTCTTGTTCATGTACTATGCCCGAAACTTTCATCACGTGACCCAAGGGAACCATTCAGCTGCTGTGAAGAGATCATTACGTCACTTCCGGCTTCTGTGCAATGAGTGTACATTTCAGAGTCAGCAATGACATGTGATTTTGACACCAAAAATATGTCCTTTAGTCCCTTTCATGTGATCATTATTTAATCCAATAAATGAGATAAAATTAAGCTGATGTTTTGTGTTGATTGCGATGACAGCATCGCGTTCGATATCCTGACTCCCAAAGCAGAATCGTGCCCACGCGAAACCTATTCCTTCATATAGCTCCGATATAACTGAACGTCCTTGATACAGAAACGATGGATCTTTAATGGCTATATGCATAGGCGGACCCAGAGCATTGAATCTCATGAAAAGGGCTGAACATGAATTTCACACGCATACACGCGCGTTCTCTGGCCATTCTTCCCGATAGCTCCAATGTGGAAGGTTGTGCTCCATGGTAAATCAAATCCATGTTTATGGTATGAATCTTCCATGTAATAGGCAATTCTAGTCTCGATTAGCATACAGTACAATCATGCCAGTGTTCTTTCGGGACAATGTGTCCATATTTTTTATCATTAAACAAAACACTCTGAGACTTGTGCAAGTCTAGTCAAGGTGTAGCGGCGACCAAACTGGGCCATAAATTACTCAGAAGTAAAATTAGCCCAGCTTAGAGAGATATTTATGAGAACCCCACCCTTGCTTGATGCATATAAAAGCCATTTTCGATGGGTACAGATTATCTCTAGTATCTGATTGCTAAATTACATGGTTAGTATGACGAAAGCCTACCACAAGAATATAATTACTTGGATGTTGTTCCACTGTTGGGAAAGCGAGACCAGGCAAATGCGGTTTCTGAATATCAATTGTACAAACCAACGATTGATATTATGAACGATATAAACATGGATGTAACCTATGGAGTCTTTTATCTGGTAGTGTATGTATTCCCATGGTCATACCAGTGACTGATATTATGAGTATCGAACAAGCCGCCGGCAAGATAACTCGACATCAGCGATTCTTGCCACATGACCTGGCCCATTCTAACCCGGAATCCACCCTAGGATCCGGAGTTCACACAAACAAGGTGTAGTTGGATAACCTCTATGTGAAAAAAGCACCCCATAGTGATACACTGCGCGCACACGATCCATGTCCGTGTACTTAAGGGTACAAATATTTAATACACCTATTGAAAACGAACCTGTGAAGATCCGGGTGAGAATTGGCCTTCAGCAACCCATGCTTGTCGTCTAACGGGATCGGGTGACTCGCTGTCCCGGTGCATGTCACCGTATCCCATTTCTGTAGATCGTCAACTCGGGTATTTTCAGGTCGCTCTAATACAGCTGCACTAAAATAAATGCACTGTCGGAAATAGAAAAAACCTTTTTCACATTTAGACCCACAATTTATGTAGTCAATATGTGAGAGTGTGAAATATCTGTTGAACTAAGTTCGGCCTAACTACAGTAAAAAAGGACTTTACTGAGGAGAGATTAGTGCAGAAATGAGCAATGTTTTTTTTCTAGATTAGTGCAGAAATGAGCAAATTTTTTTTTCTAAGTCCAAGTCGACTTATTTGGAACAGACCTTGGCTTTATGCAAATTAGTGAGCGATGATATTGTATTAAAAAGGCCGCTTTTTAAATGCCCATTTTGAAATTAGACTTAGCTTCATTAGAAACGATAGCTGACGTACAAAATAATATTTTTACTTGTAAAACTCTTTTAAGGATGTAGCTACCATGGAGTCTCACTACCACTATAAAACAAACAGACATGGGGGGTCGTCTCAAAAGCAAAACCAGGTCGGGTGGCGCAGACGATGGTTGGGGTCGGGCTGGGGGATAGAGATATCCTTTAGGGGAATTAAACTGGGGAAGTAACTTACAAATAATATCCAGTCATCTTCGGATGGCCATGCTACCTATTAGATATGTATCATACTGTTTTACATTCATACTGTTTTACATATCTCCCCGCCGTGATGTAGCTGGAATATTGCTAAAAGCGGCGTAAAACTACACTCAGTCAGTTTACATATCTCAACATAAGCGTTATGAAAGAAAGACACGTTAGATGTTAATCAATATATTTCAACACGCAAGAAAACGCACAGAATATCTTTGAGATGACCCCTTGTGCCTGTAGGCAGCACGAGCATTTCATGCACGGTGTGTGGACGGTCCGTCATCATACCTGGCCGAGCGACCTAATTGTCATCTATAGTCTGATCTATTGTTTTAAGCAGCAGTTTTGCCCGATTTTACGAGTAAACATGCTTATCTGCTCCCAGCTCAAATATCTAATGTCCGTCTGGATATGAGAACCGTATCTATGATCATATGTTACCCCTACATTACAATATATGTTACCAATACAGTACAGTACACGTTACCAGTACAGTACAGTATATGTATCCAGTACAGTACACGTTACCAGTACAGTACAGTATATGTATCCAGTACAGTACGCATTACCACAACATTATAGTATATGTATCCAGTACACCACACGTTACCACTACAGTACAGTATATGTATCCAGTACAGTACACGTTACCACTACAGTACAGTATATGTATCCAGTACAGTACACGTTACCACTACATTACAGTATATGTATCCAGTACAGTACACCTTACCACTACAGTACAGTATATGTATCCAGTACAGTACACGTTACCACTACAGCACAGTATATGTATCCACTACAGTACACGTTACCAGTACATTACAGTATATGTATCCAGTACAGTACACGTTACCACTACAGTACTGTATATGTATCCAGTACAGTACACGTTACCAGTACATCACAGTATATGTATCCAGTACAGTACACGTTACCACTAAAGTACTGTATATGTATCCAGTACAGTACACGTTACCACTACAGAACAGTATATGTATCCAGTACAGTACACGTTTACAGTACAGCACAGTATATGTATCCAGTACAGTACACGTTACCACTACAGTACAGTATATGTATCCAGTACAGTACACGTTACCAGTACAGCACAGTATATGTATCCAGTACAGTACACGTTACCTCTACAGAACAGTATATGTATCCAGTACAGTACACGTTTACAGTACAGCACAGTATATGTATCCAGTACAGTACACGTTACCACTACAGTACAGTATATGTATCTAGTACAGTACACGTGACCAATACAGTACAGTATATGTTACCAATCCAGTACAGCACAGTATATGTTACCAATACGGTACAGCACAGTATATGTTACCAATACAGCACAGTATATGTTACCAATCATGTACAGTGCAGTATATGTTACCAATCCAGTGCAGTATATGTTACCAATCCAGTACAGCACAGTATATGTTACCAATCATGTACAGTATAGTATATGTTACCAATCCAGTACAGGATATGTTACCAATCCAGTACAGCACAGTATATGTTACCAATACAGCACAGTATATGTTACCAATACAGCACAGTATATGTTACCAATCATGTACAGTACAGTATATGTTACCAATCCAGTGCAGTATATGTTACCAATACAGCACAGTATATGTTACCAATACAGCACAGTATATGTTACCAATCCAGTACAGCAAAGTATATGTTACCAATCCAGTACAGTATATGTTACCAATCATGTACAGCACAGTATATGTTACCAATACAGCACAGTATATGTTACCAATCCAGTACAGCAAAGTATATGTTACCAATACAGCACAATATATTTTACCAATCATGTACAGCACAGTATATGTTACCAATACATCGCAGTATATGTTACCAATACATCGCAGTATATGTTACCCATCCTGTACAGTACAGTATATGTTACCAATGCAGTAGAGTATATATTACCAATACAGCACAGTTTATGTTACCAATACAGCACAGTATATGTTACCAATACAGTACAGTATATGTTACCAATACATCGCAGTATATATTACCCATCCTGCACAGTACAGTATATGTTACCAATACAGTACAGTATATGTTACCAATACAATTACAGTATATATTACCAATACAGTACAGTATATATTTACCAATACAGTACAGTATATATACAGTATACCAATACAGTATACCAATGCACATTATATGTTACCACCAACACAGTTACACACCAATAGCGGCATATATATTACCAATACAGTACAGTATATATTACCAATACAGCACAGTATATATTACCAATACAGTACAGTATATTACCAATACAGTACAGTATATGTTACAATACAGTACAGTATATTTACCAATACAGCTGTATATATATATGTTACCAATACAGTACAGCATATTACCACCAATACCAATACAGTATATGTTACCAATACAGCACAGTATATATTACCAATACAGTACAGTATATGTTACCAATACAGTACAGTATATATTACCAATACAGTACAGTATATATTACCAATACAGCACAGTATATGTTACCAATACAGTACAGCATATATTACCAATACAGTACAGTATATGTTACCAATACAGTACAGTATATATTACCAATACAGGACAGTATATGTTACCAATACAGTACAGTCTATATTACCAATACAGTACAGTATATGTTACCAATACAACACAGTATATGTTACCAATACAGTACAGTATATATTTACCAATACAGTACAGTATATATTACCAATACAGGACAGTATATGTTACCAATCTATTACAGCACGTTACCAACCAGTATCGGAAGATATGAAGAAGCAGTCACCTCACAAGCAGCACTAAGTATTCTCAAATATTTAAAAAGGAGGACCTTCTAATTAAAAACAACAATTCTGCACTAAATTACTCGATTTACACGCTCGCGAAAACATATTTTGGTATGACAATGTCAAAGGTCTAGCCCCATGCGACAGATTTCGTGCGATATCTGCTTTGCCTACTTCCGGCACAGGGTGACAGAAAAAACGACTTTGTAAACAAGGCCCATGTTTTGCGTGATGTTTGATCATATCAGGTGCAGGTACTTAGACTCATTCGACTGGGAGAAAGTGATTATTCGAAAGAACATGACTAGCAGTTTCTCTTTTAACTAAGGGTCTTTGAATTGACTTACGGTCCAAGACATGATTCAATGTAGACCATAGTATGGCTATTGTTATATATCACACTACAGGATAATTTTGTTATCACTATAGGATATTATTTTTATCAATAAAGAATATTTTTGTTATCACTGCTCCCAAGTTGCAGCTTGGACGATTATTGTTCATTGCCAAATATTTCAAATCAATGGTGAGGTGAGGTGAGGTTTTAGGTCGCATTTAAGAATATTTTATTATTGCATTTATGAAGCTATCGTCACGCACGTAAACACCGCACTTTATAAGTGCAATTATCTGAGTGAGTATCCGAGAATATTATATTTACCGCTGCCTTGAACGTAAATATTTGTAATGTGAATTTTTGCGAAAAAATCGACTGAAGGGATAGCGACAATCCAGCAAATATAAAAATAACAGGTATTGTTATATGCACTAGGGCAGTTATATACACAGTTGATGTTTTATATGCACTAGGGAGTTATGTACATCATTTATGTTATATATACACTAGAAAGTTATATACACTGTTATTTTTATATATGAACTAGGTAGTTATATACAGCTAATGTTTTATATGCACTAGTGAGTTAGATACACTGTCAACGTCACAGACACAAGGGTAGATTGACACAGTATATGGAGTGCAGTCGTCGGATTCTTTATCAGAGCACTGTGACTGTGACCCATATTATACCCTTTGTAGCTTATCATCATAAATACACAACGCTTTATACAAATCCTTGTTATCAATGTCGGCAATCCAACACATAACCTGTTAGGGTCCGCGTGTTGGGCCTCGATATGTATATTACCATCCATGCTTACATGATGGCGTGTGTTTATTGCATCCATGCTGCCAAGATGGCGGGTACATAATGCATCCTTGCTTCCATGATGACGTGTGCATATTGCATCCTTCCTTCGAAGATGACGTGTGTATATTGCATCCTTGCCTCCATGATGACGTGAGCATATTGCATCTTTGCTTCCATGATGACGTGTGCATATTGCATCCTTCCTTCGAAGATGACGTGTGTATATTGCATCCTTGCCTCCATGATGACGTGTGTATATTGCATCTTTGCTTCCAAGATGACGTGGAATATTGCTTCCTTGCTTCGAAGATGACGTGTATATATACCAACCTTGCTTCTATAATGACGTGTGTATATTGCATCCTTGCTTCCAAGATGACGTGTGTATATTGCATCCTTGCTTCCATGATGACGTGTGCATGTTGCATCATACCTTCCAAGATGACGTGTGCATATTGCATCTTTGCTTCCATGATGACGTGTGTATATTGCATCCTTGCTTCCATGATGACGTGTGCATGTCTCATCATACCTTCCAAGATGACGTGTGCATATTGCATCTTTGCTTCCATGATGACGTATGTATATTGCATCCTTGCTTCCATGATGACGTATGCATATTGCATCATACCTTCCAAGATGACGTGTGTATATTGCATCCTTGCTTCGAAGATGACGTGTGTGTATTGCACCCTTGATAACATGATGACGTATGCATATTGCATCATACCTTCCAAGATGACCTGTGTATATTGCTTCCTTGCTAACATGATGACGTGTGTATATTGCATCCTTGCTTCCAAGATGACGTGTGTATATTGCATCCTTGCTTCCAAGATGACGTGTGCATAATGCATCCTTGCTTCCACGATGACGTGTGTATATTGCATCCTTGCTTCCAAGATGACGTGTGCATAATGCATCCTTGCTTCCACGATGACGTGTGTATATTGCATCTTTGCTTCCATGATGACGTGTGCATGTTGCATCATACTTTCCATGATGACGTGTGCATGTCTCATCATACCTTCCAAGATGACGTGTGCATATTGCATCTTTGCTTCCATGATGACGTGTGTATATTGCATCCTTGCTTCCATTATGACCTGTGTATATTGCACCCTACCTTCAAGATGACGTGTGTATATTGCATCCTTGCTTCCAAGATGACGTGTGTACCACCAATGAAAACATTGTCAGATTTTCTGGAAAACCAGTCATTGACATCACGAGTATCGATCCACGCAGTTGGGACACGATGACATGATTCCACACGATCCACATATTGATGGGGATCTATGTTCTTACCGGGAATTCCCTCGTGTAAGTTCATAGGTGAAAAAGATGTGTCCAAAATGCAACCCTGTTACAAAAAGTTACTACCCTGTCAAAACAAGAATGAATTTCAATAGGATTTCAACATGGACACGCTAAATCGACAACAATATGAAATATAGCCCACTAGCATGTTATGGGTGTTTCTGGTAGTTGATATATAGTGGAAATACACAGTCTTGATTGTTTTGGTTTTGGAGTGGTTGGTGGGGTGGGCTGGGTAGGGTATGGATGGTAGCAAGGGGAAGATAACAGGGGGTTGGGGCAGAAAATATGTAGGAAGACAACAAATAAGGATCTCGGTCATATATTAATATGTATGAAAGATGCCCAAAGTTTCGGATTAGAATTGATCTTCAAGAGGCAACTGATGATGAGTGAGTGAGTGAGTTTAGTATTACGGCGATTTTAGCAATATTCAGCAATACGGGCTTCAGACATTGTACCCATGTGGGGAATCGAACCCGAGCTTTCGGCGTGACGAGCGAACGCTTTAACCCCAAGGCTACCCCACCGCCCCCCGACTGATAATATCAAGTGACCAGACTCGCTGGCATGATTGATGCATATCATCGTATACAACTTGCGTAGACTGATGCTCTTCATATCAATCACTGGTTATCTGACCCAGACATACTGCCGGTCATCTGTAACTAAATCCATTTCAAGAGAAGGCACCATTTACATTTTCACGTCACTCGAACGTGCGACTGGCGCAATCAATTAAATCAACCCAGTTCCTCATGAACTAAACTCTAGCATCCAGGACAGGCCACGTTCAACACGTGCCGAATACTTCCGGGTTCAATACGGATGTTGGAAGAAAGTACAGTTAACGCCGAAACGCACACTTGCCCAACATCACGTTTTACGTGACGAGGCATTCCTTTATCATGCGAAGTTACTATAGAAAGTGTACAAACGTTTATCGTTGGTTATATCTCTTAAACACATGACTGACGAGTACCGATACGTATTGGTACGTACTCATTATGTCGCAATGTTATGACCGGTAGTGGGCAGGGGGATTAACCTGTTGCGATTGGACAGTTTACGTTCAAGGAAATACTACGAAACAGGATGCATTGCTTTAAATTCCACTCTGACTGAGAGACGGATATTTATTCAATAGGTCGTGTTTTCCCTCTGTTATGCTACTGTGTACACTGCACTGTTTGTATAGTGTATAAGTCCTGTTGTATAACGAGGTGGTCCGTTGTAGAATAATGGTTCCTGGTGTATAACGAGGTGATCCGTTGTAGAATCATGGTTCCTGATGTATAACGAGTTGGTCGGTTGTAGAATCATGGTTCCTGTTGTATATCGATCTTGCCTGTTGTAGAATCATGGTTCCTGATGTATAACGATGTTGCCTGTTGTAGAATCATGGTTCCTGCTGTATAACAATGTTGCCTGTTGTGGACTCATTGTTCCTGATGTATAACGATCTTGCCTGTTGTAGAATCATGGTTCCTGATGTGTAACGATGTTGCCTGTTGTGGACTCATTGTTCCTGATGTATAACGATGTTGCCTGTTGTGGACTCATGGTTCCTGATGTATAACGATGCTGCGTGTTGTAGAATCATGGTTCCTGCTGTATAACGATGTTGCCTGTTGTGGACTCATGGTTCCTGATGTATAACGATGTTGCCTGTTGTAGAATCATGGTTCCTGCTGTATAACGATGTTGCCTGTTGTAGAATCATGGTTCCTGCTGTATAACGATGTTGCCTGCTGTAGAATCATGGTTCCTGCTGTATAACGATGTTGCCTGTTGTAGAATCATGGTTCCTGGTGTATAACGATGTTGTCTGTTGTGTTGAATTTCCTGCTGTATGGTTGTATAAATGTTGCGTGTTGTAGAATCATGGTTCCTGCTGTATAACGATGTTGCCTGTTGTGAAATC
Source organism: Haliotis rubra (assembly GCF_003918875.1). Classification (NCBI taxonomy): domain Eukaryota; kingdom Metazoa; phylum Mollusca; class Gastropoda; order Lepetellida; family Haliotidae; genus Haliotis; species Haliotis rubra. The sequence continues at coordinate 5,001,413 of NW_025767523.1, forward strand.
ATGGTTCCTGCTGTATAACGATGTTGCCTGTTGTTGAATTATGGTTCTATAACGATGTTGCCTGTTGTGAAATCATGGTTCCTGGTGTATAACGATGTTGCCTGTTGTGAAATCATGGTTCCTGGTGTATAACGATGTTGTCTGTTGTAAAATCTTGGCTCCTGGTGTATAACGATGTTGTCTGTTGTGGAACCATAGTTCCTGATGTATAATGATGATACCGATTGTAGAACCATGGTTCCTGTTGCATAACGATGTTGCATGTTGTGGATCAAGGTTCATTGCTCCTGTTGTGGGATATGATGTATTCATATTCAATGCTATCAACATTGAGTATACCACCGCCTTTGCATTACAGCATATTGTATTAAACCATTGTTTGATAAGTAAACAGAGCCTCAACCTTTGTCATAATGCTTTTTATGTAACTAGTTACTACTGATTGAATTATCTACCCCTTGCTCTACCATTATGATAGTGGTTTATCTGCCAAAGTAAAATTTATATCACTTGGAGACCAGTATTTTTTATGTTACTGTACCAGCATGCCATATAACAAAATTAAACGCAAATAAAAACGTATTTAACAAAATCAAAAGTTCTAGGTACAAATGTACCTACTCAGCTCACAGTGTGCCTGTGGGGACCTGTGCGGGGACCTAAGGACATTACCCCACACAGACAAAACCCACACAGACATTTCACCACATGGATACCATATCTTTTTTAAGTTAACTATTATATAAATGACCAAAATGAAATGCATTGTATCTTCTTTTTAGAATAAATGTGATTTTAACACCAGTTACCCAATTCCCTCACATGTTTAAGTTCAATTTCTTTACATTTAAACCTACTCTTTTGGGTAAACACACACACACACACACGCACGCACGCACGCACGCACGCACGCACACACACACACACAGAGAGCACAACACAGCACAACACATCACATACAACGCACACAACGCAAACACACCCCCATTGATAATTGCTGTGGCACTTTGTACTCCCTTTTAGCTATAGTATTTTCAAATACATATACATGTACAGTGAATTACCAATAGATCATGTGGTATTAATGTTCTCTTATGCTACATATAATGATCCAGAATATCATGACAGTTCTATGATCCAGAATTTCATAACAGTTCTATGATCCAGAATATCATGACAGTTCTATGATCCAGAATATCATGACAGTTCTATGAGCCAGAATATCATGACACTTCTATGATCCACAACACCATGACACTTCTATGACCCAGAATAACACGACAGTTCTATGATCCAGAATATCATGACAGTTCTAGGATCCAGAATATCATGACAGTTCTATAACCAAGAATACTATGACAGTTATATGATCCAGAATATCTTTCATCCAGAATATCGTGACAGTTCTATGATCCAGGATATTATGATAGTTCTATGATCCAGAATATCATGACAGTTCTATGATCAGCAATACCATCAGCAATACCATGAATCCCCCAAAATCATCACAGTTCTATTATCCAGAATATCAGGACAGTTATATGATCCAGAATATCATGACAGTACTGTGATCCTGAATATCATGACAGTTCTATGTTCAGCAATACCATGAGAGTTCTATGATCAAGAATAGCATGACAGTTCTATCATCCAGAATATCTTGACAGTTCGATGATCCAGAATATAATGACATTTCTATGATACACAATGCCATGACAGTTCTATGATCCATAATATCATGACAGTTCTATGAGCCACAATACCATGACAGTTCTGTGATAAAGAATACCATGACAGTTCTATGATGGAGAATATCATGACAGTTCTATGATCCAGAATATCATGACAGTTCTATGATCCAGAATATCGTGACATTTCTATCATTCAGAATATCATGACAGTTCCATGACCCAGAATACCATGACAGTTCTATGATCCAGAAGATCCACAACACAATTACCGTTCCATGACCCAGAATAACATGACAGTTCTATGATCCAGAATATAATGACAGTTCTATGATCCAGAATATCATGACAGTTCTATCACCCAGAATATTATGACAGGTCTATGACCCAGAATACCATGACAGGTATATGATACAGAATATCACGAAGGTTATATGATCCAGAATATCACGACAGTTTTATCATCTTTGATGAGAATATATTTGGTCGAGAATATCATGACATTTCAATGATCCAGAATATCCTGACATTTCTATGATCCACAATACCATGACAGTTCTATGATCCATAATTTCTTGGATCGAGAATATCATGACAGGTCTATGATCCAGAATATCATGACATTTCTATCATTCAGAATGTCATGACATTCAATGATCCAAATTACCATGCCAATTCTGTGATCCAGAATATCATGACAGTTCTATGATCCAGAGTAAAGATGAGACAATGGTTGGACTCATGTGAAGGTAATATATAGTGTCTTTTCGAGAGTGGATGTTATGATATGCTACACAAAAAAAGTTAAGAGAAGACTAGAGTCGTATGAAAAATATTAGGATTTCTTGAACTCATTTTGAATAGAATATGTGGGCGTAAAATTAATAATGTATATGCTTCACTATTTTAAATCGGTCCAGGAAGAGAGTACTCAAACAGAGAAATATTGCCTTGCAAAGATATTATACTAATAACACTACATCTATTCTCATCCAAATAACAATCTGTGCATTTACGTCAACGGTTCATTGTCAGTTATGTTAAACGCCAACCGATCTATAGCGAATGACCTTCATCAGAGATCGTGTTGACCCGAAAGGCTCAGCGCACGTGATATGTTTCTATGTGTTAACATTTTAATACAGGACTATAGACATAAAAAATAAATGTTTCGAGTATTTTTAGGATAGTGGAATGGGTTGGGGGGATGATCAGAGGGAGAGAACAGTAAAATATTTCGTTCCAAGGAAAGAATAGTTATTTGTTTTCTTAGTTTATACGGGATTTGTCCACGACATGTTAAAAAAATAAACACGTACTTTTGGAGGAACTGGAGAAACTGCGCAAGTATATGGCGTCATTCGCCCAAACTTCCCTTTCGAATTATTCCACAATATCATTCAGCTGTTAACGTCACGAAGTGATTATATTACTGATCTAAAACTCACAGTTTATTTAAGGATATAGCTACAACAGCAGAATTTATTATTCAAATTATTAAAACATTTTTAGTAGCGTGACTGAGTTGTGTGCAATGGAGAGGCTCATTTAAAATCAGCTGCTTCTGGAGATGCCAAACCACACCAACAACAACAACTCTCCCACCAACACCAACCACGAACCACCACCAACCACGAACCACCAACCACGAACCACTACCAACAACTCTTTACCAACAACATCAACCACGAACCACTACCAACCACGAACAACTCACCACCACTACCAACCACTCTTTACCAACACCACAACCATTCACCACCAACATCAACCACTCACCACCACTCACCACCAACATCAACCACTCACCACCAACTACTCACCACCAACCACTCTTTACCAACACCACAACCACTCACCACCAACATCAACCACTCACCACCACTACCAACCACTCTTTACCAACACCACAACCATTCACCACCAACATCAACCACTCACCACCACTACCAACCACTCTTTACCAACACCACAACCATTCACCACCAACATCAACCACTCACCACCAACATCAACCACTCACCACCACTACCAACCACTCTTTACCAACATCACAACCATTCACCACCAACATCAACCACACACCACCAACATCAACCATTCACCTCCACTACCAACCACTCTTTACCAACACCACGACCACTCACCACCAACAGCAACCACGAACCACCACCACTCACCAACACCAACCACGAACAACTCATCGCCACTACCAACCACTTTTTACCAACACCACAGCCACTCACCACCAACATCAACCACGAACCACCAACAGCAACCACGAACCACCACCACAACTCACCAACACCAACACCAACCACGAGCAACTCATCCAAACTACCAACCACTCACCACCAACAGCAACCACTTACCACAAACATCAACCACCACTCACCACCAACATCAACCACGAACCACCACCACTCACCAACACCAACCACGAACAACTCATCGCCACAACCAACCACTTTTTACCAACACCACAGCCACTCACCACCAACATCAACCACTCACTACCAACAGCAACCACGAACCACCACCACCACTCACCAACACCAACACCAACCACGAACAACTCATCACCACTACCAACCACTCACCACCAACCGCAACCACTTACCGAAAACATCAACCACCACTCACCACCAACATCAACCACTCACCAGCAACATCAACCACTCACCACCAACATCAACCACTCACCACGAACACCAACCACTTACCACCAACATCAAACACTCACCACCAACATCAACCACTCACCACCAACATCAACCACTCACCACCAACAAACACTCACCACCAACACCAACCACTCACCACCAACATCAAACACTCACCACCAACATCAACCACTCACCACCAACACCAACCACTCACCACCAACACCAACCACTCACCAGCAACAAACACTCACCACCAACCAACCACTTACCACCAACATCAACCACTCACCACCAACATCAACCATTCACCACCAACAGAAACCACTCACCACAAACATCAACCACTCACCACCAACACCAACCACTCACCACCAACATCAACCACTTACCACCAACATCAACCACTCACCACCAACACCAACCACTCACCACCAACAAACACTCACCACCAACACCAACCACTTACCACCAATATCAACACTCCACACACCAACATCAACCACTCACCACCACAACATCAACCTCCACTCACCACCAACACCAACCACTCACCACCAACATCAACCACTCACCAGCAAATATCAACCACTCACCACCAACACCAACCACTCACCACCAACAACACTACACCACTAACAACTACTCACCACCAACACTCACCACCACTCACACCAACCACTCACAACTTCCACTTACCATACTCACCAACCACTCAACCACTCACCACCAACAACAACCACTCACCACCAACACCAACCACTCACCACTAAACAAATACAACTCACCACTCACCACTCAACCAACAACTCACTACCAACACCAACCACTCACCACCAACATCAACCACTCACCACCAACAACTACACTACAACCACTCTTATCCACTCATCACCAACAACTTCACACCACCAACGCATCAACAACCACTCACTAACACCAACATCAACACTCACCACCAACAACCACTCACCACCAACACCAACCACTCACCACCAACACCAACCACTCACAAACACCACAATATCAACCACTCACCACCAGCATCAACCACTCACACCAACACCAACCACTCACCACCAACATAAACCACTCACCACCAACACCAACCACTCACCACCAACATCAACCACTCACCACCAACATCAACACTCACCACCAACACCAACCACTTACCAACTGCAATATAACAACCACTCAACACCAAACCACAACCACTCAACAGCAACTCACCAACCACTCACCACCAACATCAACCACTCACCACCAACACCAACCACTCACCAGCAACATCAACCACTCACCACCAACACCAACCACTCACCACCAACATCAACCACTCACCACCAACACTAACCACTCACCAACACTTAACACCAACACACTCACCACCAACATCAACCACTCACCACCAACACAACCACTCACCAGCAACACCAACACTCACCACCAAACACCAACCACTCTCACCACATCACCACCACTAACACATCAACCACTCACCACCAACACCAACCACTCACCACTAACACCAACTACTCACCACCAAACACTCAACAACTCACCACCAACTCAACCACTCACCACCAACATCAACCACTCACCACCAACACCAACCACTCACCACCAACACTCACCACCAACATCAACCACCACCAACACCAACTCCACCACCAACACCAACCACTCTCACCACCAACATCAACCACTCACCACCAACACCAACCACTTACCACCAACAACCACTCACCACCACCACCACCAACACTCACCACCACATCAACCACTCACCACCAACACCAACCACTCACCACCAACATCAACCACTCACCACCAACAAACACTCACCACCAACACCAACCACTCACCACCAACACCAACCACTCACCAACAACATCAACCACTCACCACCAACATCAACCACTCACCACCAACACCAACCACTCACCAGCAACATCAACACTCACCACCAACACCAACCACTCACCACCAATCAACTACTTCACCACCACATCACCACCAACACCAACCACTCACCAGCAACATCAACCACACCAGCAACACCCAACCACTCACCACCAACACCAACCACCACCAGCACCAACCACTCACCACCAACACCAACCACTCACCAACACTCAACCACTCACCACTCAACACCAACATCACTCACCAGCAACAAACCTCACTCAGCACCAACACCAACCAACATCAACCACTCACCACCAACGCACAACCACTCACCACCAACATCAACCACTCACCACCAACACCAAACACTTACCACCAACACACCACTCACCAGCAACACCACCACCATCACCAACACTCACCACCACCAACCACTTCACCACCAACACCAACCACTCACCACCAACAAACACTTACCACTCACTCAACCACTCACCAGCAACACCAACACTCACCACTCAACCAACTCACCACCAACCAACAACTCACCACAACACCAATACTCACCACCAACACCAACCACTTACCACCAACACCAACCACTCACCACCAACACCAACCACTCACCACACTAACAACACCAACACTCACCACCAACACCAACCACTCACCACCAACACCAACCGTACCACCAACACTAACCACTCACCACCAACACTTCAACCACTCACCAACATCAACCACTCACCACCAACATCAACCAACTCAACACCAATCAGTAAAATAAACTCACCACCAACACTCAACCACTCCACCAACAACAACCACTCACCACCAACAACACCAACTCACCACCAACATCAACCACTCACCACCAGCAGCCACTCACAAACCAACATCAAACTCCACCACCAACACCAACCAATACAACCACTCACCACCAACCACTCCACCACTAACCAACACTCAACTACCACTCACCACCACATCAACCACTCACCAAATCCAACTCACCACCAACACCAACCACTCACCACTCAACACCAACCACTTACTCACCACCACCAACCACACCAACCACTCACCACCAACACCAACCACTCACCACTACAACACCAAACACAACCACCAACCACTTAGCACCAACACTAACCACTCACCACCAACCACTCTCACCACCAACACCAACCACTCACCACCAACACTCACAACCAACATGAACCACCACCAACACCAACCACTCACCACCAACAACACCCACTCACCACCAACAACCACCAACCACAACACCACCCACTACCAATAACACCAACCACTCACCACCAACACCAACCACTTACCACCAACACCAACCACTCACCACCACATCAACCACTCACCACCAACAAACAACACACACCCAACAACACCAACCACTCACCACCACATAAACCACTCACCACCACCACCACCAACCATGAACCACCACCAACCAATTACCCACCAACAACACCAACCATGAACCACCAACAACACCAACCATGAACCACCACCACCAATTACCCACCACCAACACCAACCAGGAACCACAAGCCACCATTCACGTTCGATAGATGAAAATGTTGGCAGAGATTCCAGGCCACTGATCAGGACGCTGATCCTGTCAGCCATGGCAGATGATAACAGACCCAGGCCTTATTGCTACTCTTTCCCCTTTGACCGTAATATTGCAACTGTCGTGAAATTACGCTTTTAAATGTTCAAAACATTCAGGCAATATTGCATTTACCTGCTCATCTTTTCCTTCCCACAATTCGCTATTTTGTGCATTCAGTTGGATTTCAGTGTGTGCATGTGCATGACGTGCAGTTTTCGCATGAGTGAAATTTCATTGTGATTAGAGGCAACATGCACGTGCATGACACCAGCATTATAAATGCCCACCTCAGCGATGGCAACATTGAAACCATTCTTCCTTTTTTGTCAAAGGTATGCTGTACAAAGTCTACATATAGGTTACTTAGGGTTACTTGAAGGCGACATTTCAGTGGTGATACCGTAAACTGTGTTCAAGGCGATAGTAACCTCACTCACTCACGCACTCACTTGACGAGTATCATCCACCAGGTGCCATCTGGCTCGTCCAGTCCACCATCATACCCTAGGAATGACGATCAACGCTAGTTCGATCCACATGTACTGTAGCTCACCTTCAAAATAGAATACTGACTGACTATACACTGTGTATATGAGCTTCAATGGCACATAAACCGAAGACTGCTATGAGATATGCCATACTCGGAACTGATCAATGATACGCCGTGCATGTTAACACAAATCTTGATGCTGAAAAGTCTTAAGATATTTCCGATTTGTTGGCCATTTTAGCACCAGTTGCGTTCTGGGTAAGAGCAGCAATTCATAGAGAAATAACGGCCAGGGTTAATCCTCTTATATATTATGAAAAGATACCAGTTAGGCAGGAGTTGTCGTTCTTTCCTATATCAACCCATTGGTTGATCGATATTGAGTCGAAGCGTTTGGGATACGGACCCGGTGTATTCAGGTCAGAATCCGTACAAAGCATCAGCTGTTCACTACTGACTCTCATAAACAGAGAGATCTTTGTACCGACCCACAGTGGCGGCGTTGTTGGTGTGGGGATTTACTCGGGGGTTGAACTCATATCTATTTTTTAAATAAGATCTTTGAACACCTTCACAGGACTGCTATAGTAGGAAGGGTGTGTCACATGTATTTGGGGTGGGTGGGGTGGGACGTGGCCATGAAACATGTTACACAAAATTAAGATGTGGAAACGAGATGTGATACCATAGTAACACAATTCCTACCTGGAAACCCATCCCAAGCTCATGGCCGATACAATTCCGGGTGAAGTTCGCGATAAGAGAGATTAACGTCACTACCAAAAGGAAGCTAACATGTCGAATTGGCCCAGGGTATCATAATCGAATGGAGATATTAAGCACTTGAGAATCGAGGATGTATTTTGGACTGTAGCTGGTTGATTTATAATTTTCTACTTTCCTGTTTTCGTAAAAAACAAATAACCCAAACAGATATTGACAGAAGGCAGATTCTAAATGTAACACAATCCATAGAATACTTTCACTCCGTATATTGGCTTTTCTACAGAAGCACGAGTTTAACATGCAAAGTCTAAATATACATTCACTCACAGTTTCCACGTCTAAGCAGTCTGCCTTTGTCTATTAATAACCCAAGATGTTACGTCTCCCTTGAAATTAGCATATAATACAAACGTATCTGTGTTTATTTGACCGATAATTGAATCATGTCGAGGAGCAAGACTTTCGATATAGAAATAACGCATTTAATAAGTCCAGGCGTGAATATTTATATCTCCCTGGTATTCGATATCCGGAAATCACAAATAGACCCTCCCTCTCTCCTTGACCACCCCCTCAATATCAAGCACCCCACCCCCTCACGTGAAGCACCGTGCCCCTCATCCAATTTCGAATTAACGTCAGAGAAACAGTCAGCACAGAGAGTTCAACCAACATACATCAATGACGTCAAATGGATTGCCCGATTATCGGCCGGTGGCTATCAACCATTCTCCATACAACTGCGGTTAGCGCCGTGCCACTTTTCCTGTTGATAATTAAGGCTTGTCTATGAGTCTGTTGTGTGGCTTAATCGGTTTGTCAGCTCCGAATGTTTGTGATATGTTCTTTTGCCTCTCCCGCAGTTGTTTTTGAGGCAGCGGATGAGGTAAACAACTGGTTGTTGTAAAGGCTTGTCGATTTAACTGCGTTTCAGCACCGTATTCGAAAACAGGATATTTTTTGGTTTCCTGTTGTAATATTAATGATATCGATTAATCCATATATAGACTTGTGTTCGATTGAATATCATTGCGAACAATACTTATAAAGCCAACATATTTTATAGATTCCGCATCTGACTCTCTAAATGACCCATTTTAGAATGAACCAGACTAATGACACAAAAAGTAAAACAGTAATTAAAACGGAACAAGGTTAAAATGCAAATGGAACGAATGAAACAGGTATGATACAATAAAAGATATTCATCTAAAAATAGAGTTAATGGACTCATTTCTTCATAATGCATAAACATGCAACAAATGAATCACCAAAAGCTATAAATATGTATATCTGTTGCTTCCGGGATGATGTCAAAAGTGAAACCGATCACGACACGAAACGAGAGTCAAAACAATGGAGACGCGAGTCTCCGACAACAAAAGCCGCACGTAACGCGATTCCAGCTCTCTCAGATTCATGGACGAGCCACGGGTTCGCTTGCGCCTGTGACAGGTTTCCAAAAATCAATGAAGCGCCCTATCGACTAGAGAGAACGGGTCTTCGAGCTTTAGCGGCACGAAATGATCAAGTAATTCAATAACACACAAACCAGTAGCGAACACCGGCCTTGGAATCGGCGACCGACGACTAATCAGAGAGTTGAACTGCGGCTGTATGTGGGATCTATGTCAAAGTGTTGCCGGTGTATTATTCATCCTACCTATGTAAATGTTTAATGATATAGTACACAGAGTTTCCACTGATTAAATGTATTTCCTCCCGTATCGAGCTCGCCATGTGCCGTATTTTATATCAGAGTGTAGCGTACTTTACGTAAGTAGGTAGTGTCATACGTAAGTGGGTAGCATATGTTACGTAAGTATGTAGCATATGTAACGTAGATAGGTAACGCGTGTGTTGATAGCGTATTCTACGTAAATGGGTAATGTTGTACGTAAGAAGGTAACGTATTTTTGTAAGTATGTAGCGTATTTAACGTAGAGTGTTGATGGCGTATTCTACGTATGTGGGTAATGTTGTATGTAAGAAGGTAACGTTAAGTATGTAAGTATTTCAAGGTAGTGTGTTGATGGCGTATTTTACTGTAGGTAGTTTTGTATGTAAAGGTAACGTACTTAAGTGGGTAACGTATTTTTGTAAGTATGTAGCGTATTTTACGTAAATGGGTAGTGTTGTGCATAAGAAGGTAACGTATGTTTGTAAGTATGTAGCGTATTTCACGTAGATAGGTAACGCGTGTGTTGATAGCGTATTTTACGTAAATGGGTAGTGTTGTACGTAAGAAGATAACGTATGTTTGTAAGTATGTAGCGTATTTCACGTAGATAGGTAACGGGTGTGTTGATGGCGTATTTTACGTATGTAGATAGTTTTGTATGTAAGAAGGTAACGTATTTTTGTAAGTATGTAGCGTATTTCACGTTAGTAAATATAACGCTTGTGCTGATGGCGTATTTTACGTACGTGGGTAACGGATCTTACATGACTGCGTAATGTATTTTACGTAGATGAGTAACGTGTTTTATGTAGGATTCCCACCCGCAAAACTGCTTTCAAAATATATTGTTACCAAATATGCTCCTCGTTTGGAAAGTGTACACGTTCATTTATCTTTTTGAAAGGTTTTCAACTATTGTGGATTTTCACTTTCACAGCCAGGTTCCTGTCATAACCGCTTCAACTGGTTCCGTCTATCACAGAGTTATCGCCCTTGCCTATTCACTCCACTCCAACAATTACCACCCTTGTTGGCCACAAAGCTTCACTTCAGGGCAGGCATGTTCGTTATCCCCGGTATAGTGAGATATCGCTGCGTAAAGCTTGTTGGACTGCCCCATAACGCGCAGAGTTACTAATACCTTCCCTACTTTGTGGACTACCAACCTGCATACAAACACGTACCATCTTCCTTATCTTCCGGCGGGAAGGGTGGAGGGGTGGCTTGGAATCGTGCTCAGTCCTATCACATATAAACCTATACCGTTCTTGCCAGAGCCAAGTCTGGTAGTTACATAAAGCAATATAACCAAGGCTAGTACATGTAGACAGGCGAGCACGCAGGCACCTACGCACGCAAATTGCACTAATCCTGCTCGCCACGTTAAACACCATTTCCACGCATACTAGTTATGGTCAATCACGGATGGACCAGACGAACCAGCGATCGAGAGTTTCAGGATCAACCCATGTGATTCACTGTGAACGGGTTCGGCCTTCTCCTGTAGCTATACGCTCAATTAAAGACCAGCTACAGGTCTCCTCTCGGCCATTCCAGTCCACAGCCACATCCTGGTTTGGAGACTTCTTCCACCCAGACATCTCACATGCAGTAGGGCCTTGTAGGCTGCCTCTGATGCTAGATTCTGTTGGGCGTCTTTAGGATCTTGTTAGATGTTTCTGCAAACGCCAACTGCCCTTTTCTCTGTTTTGATGATCAAAAGTTGTGGTGGCCATAAACTGTCATGGACGAAAGCTCATCTGACAGTTACACAACTCAAACAACTGGACCCACATCACTGTTTTCAGTATTGCGATAAGATATGTGCAATATATGGTCCATTTTGGCACTGTTTTGGTATCGTGTCTTTGAGGGAAGTTGACTTGGTATGAATTGAGAGTCCCATTTAATTTGTATTCATGCTGGTCAGAAACCGTCTGTCTACAAAATCAATATGCATATCCCTCTAGCATTCAGTGAATATCCTATTAACATCGAAAACATGTTTTAGATTTTCACTGGCGTTACCAAAAGCGTCTACATTTTGACTTAAACTGCATGAAAAGTGTTATGCCTCTTTAACTGTTTTATGAAAGCATAACAAGCTATAGAGTGTACACTCCCGGTCGAAAGAAAGCACACAGTTAAAATTGGATATAACCAAAACATTACAAAGGTAATCAAAACGTCACAAGGCTGAAAACACCCACCGAAACTTAAGGTCCAAACTACGGCTATGACATCCGCCATCGCTTTCAATGTTGCCAACCGGTGTATACTTTCTTTTTCCTGTCAGTATCATTTGATTAGACCTCCACCTAACATTTCCCGTAGGCTGTATCCTGGCTCGGCTATGAGCTGGGAGACTGCAGCGTCTCTCCCATCAATCATAATGACTAGAACGCATACATCTGAATATACTGAGAGGTAAATTACTAATGCCTGACAACAGGAGTTATACCTTGGTGGTAGTCGGAGACACCCAGCTGTCTGTTGATGCTGCAGACATTATGCAGAGGTCTCTATCAGTCTCTGGCTGCCCATGTACGTGATTGCTAGGATGACTTATCTCGTGTCGGATTTACTGGTGATTTCAAGAGTCACTGTCACCTTAGGCTCGCTAATCGTCTTTGCAGCTGAAGTGCAGTGTTTCGTTAGTACATGTATAGAACATGTACTTTTTATAATGATTATAATATTATAATTCATTTGGTCGATAGTCGTGTTCATCATTACAGATTTATAATTGAAAATATTGTTTTGAAATTGTCTTTTGCATAATGTTTTGATTATTTAGTTGATACTCGTGAATCGACTTAATGGCTGTATGCAGAAGTGGGTTGTTTTCTTTTCGGCACTACAAAATATAACTTTTGTGTAATATTTACTTTATTTAGTTGATTGTTGTGTTTCACAGATAAAGACGAGGATTTTAACACTTGAAATGATCTTTTGTAGGTTGTCATGTATTTAACTGATTGCGGTTAGATATGAACATATGGTAATGATATCATGCTTGTAATCAACTGGTTTTGTTTTCCCTCAGAGCCCGTGACGCACATGGTGCGTCATTGATGACGTGCATCACATCAATGTAAGACAGTGAAACAATGTGGCCCGTATCTGTGACTCTCTTGACCCCTTGACAGAAATCAGTGGACGCTCTCGTGAGGTGGAAATAGCCAATGGCATTTTGTTGTAACACGTGCGCTCCTCGCGGCAGCCCGCTTACGAGCTGATTACTTAAGGATAGCTTATCGTTGATATTGATGAGTTCAGCGCAAGATGAGAAGGTCTTGACTTTGGTTACGGGCCGTGACAACAATGAACGTTTAAATACATTGCCTGATCACTGAAAATGACAGTTGTCGTCCTTCGTAACCTAGCTGTAAAATAGGATAAAACGTATTTGTTAGATGGATCCGCCAGGTTTAATGACTAAACGGAAGAAATAAATCTGTTCGGGTATCTCTGGAAAAGCAGGAAGTTCTTGGGTTTGGAAAAAAACAAGGCAAACCGAATATGGGCCATGGTACTAAGGCAGTTGATGTAGCACAAATGGGGATGATTGCAGTCTGGGATTGTCGAGGACGAGGAGTTTGGGTTTTACGCCGCTTTTACGCCGCTTATAGCAATAATCCAGCAATATCACGACAGGGGACTTAAGAAATGGACTTCACACATTGAACCCATGTGGGGAATCGAACCCGGGTCTTCGGCGTGACAAGCGAACGCTTTATCCAATAGGCTACCCAGACGCCGCCGAGGTCGAAGTAAACTGAATCCATAATAGGCGGTATCGTTTTGAAAATGTCTTCCTTGTTTTTATGGGATGAAATGGAAAGAGTGAGATACTGTTGTTTAACCCCTCAGTCACAAATACGTCACGATATGACTGAAATATTGCCGACGGTGACGATAAATTTTAACTCACTCACTCAGTCACAAATACAGTAAACTATGTTATAATGAACACGGATATATCAAACTGATGGAAATAACGAACATATTGAAGGTCCCGGTCACCTGCTATTTATACTGTATATTTTAGTCGGAATGCGTATAACAAATTAAAATTGGTGGCCCCTTTGAGTTCGATATAACCGTAGTGTACTGTGCTTCAGTTTAAACACGACAGCCCGAATATCTTCGAGACCTGTGCCAGTGGTTAATGCTATGGACGATTCATACCGTCGGGTTACCATGGCGCTCAATCAGCCACGCCATTTTAATCATCCAATCCTCATTAGTGGGCTGTTTGGATAACGGATCAGGTCTTGGGCATCTGTTCAGACGTGGACTGGCTGAGAGCTCGAAATAACAATTGACTGATTCAATGCAACAATAAGTATCCGAGCAGTCCGTTAGGGCAGGTCACTCGTTATCCCAAGTCCTGGTCCGACTTCTTCCTGTACATATTCCAGGCTTGAAGGGCGATGGTTTGGTTTGGTTGTTGTTTAACGCCGCACTCAGCAATATTCCAGCTATATGGGGGCGGTCTGTAAATAATCGAGTCTGTACCAGACAATCCAGTGATCAACATCATGAGCATCGATCTACGCAATTGGATACGATGAAATGTGTCAACTAAGTCAGCGAGTCTGACTACTCAATCCCGTTAGTCGCCTTTTACGTCAAACATGTGTTGCTAAAGATCAATTCTAACCCGGATCTTCACGGGTCGAAGGGCGGTCGGCTAAATTAATGGTTAAAGCGTTTGCGCGTCACGACGAAGACCCGTGTTCGATTCCCCACCCGGGTACAATGAAGCCCATTCCTGGAGTCCCCAGAAAAGCGGCTTAAAACCCTATTCATTTACTCACTCAACAACCATTAACGTGATCTGTACAGTGGCGGATCCAGAGGGGGTTCAGGGGCTCGACACCCCCCACCCCCCCATTTTTAAAAATGACTAAAGACCACATTGAAGTTAATGTTTTGCAATGGCAGAGCCAAGGTGGGGTTCAGGGGGTTCACACACACACACACACACACACACACACACACACACACACACACACACACACACACACACACACACACACACACACACACACACTTTGAAAATTTCTGGATCCGCCTATGCTGTTAATGTAGATGACGAAAACCAGACCCATTCACTAGACAAGCTGCGTTCACAACATCGAAACAACAAAGCCGGCGTGTTTCGTGCATATAAAAGGAAAGACACTCCGGGCCGAAACTAAAACGTGTTCCTTGCCTCATCAGCTGACGTAACTTCACATCCGCATGTATGGTGCAGTTGGCAACGTATATGAAAGTAAGCGGTGTAACACCGGGATAACATTCAGTGTTTCAGTATCAAATAGTCAGTTAAATTACGTATCTAGGTCAGCCAACATTGATCCGTGATAACCGGCATATACATACACTGAGACTATACACTTGTCACAGATGGGGTGTTATTGACATTGGATGCCTGTTCATCTGGATATACTGTAGCGTATGGGGGGATGAGGCATCTACGTGTCACGTACGAGGTGTTCTAGCATGGCGTGCCTGATCAGTGATAGTTATGAGTTAGTTAGTTTTACGCCGCTTTTAGCAATATTCCAGCAATATCACAGCGGGGGACACCAGAAATGGGCTTCACACATTGTACCCATGTGGGGAATCGAACCCAGGTGTTGGGCGTGACGAGCCAACGCTTTAACCACTAGGCTACCCCACCGCCCTGATAGTTATAATAACAATGATAATTATGATGATGGTTTTGCAGATTTCTGTAATATAGCTATCCTAATGAGTGAGTGAGTGAGTTTTAGTTTTACACCGCTTTTGGCAATATTCCAGCAGTATCACGGCGGGGGACACCAGAAATGGACTTTACACATTGTACCCATATGGGGAATCGAACCCGGGTCCTCGGCGTGACGAGCAAACGCTGTAACCACTAGGCTACCCCACCGCCCGTATCCCATTGAGGTGATACAGCTGTCACATATTTCATGATGAAGTTGTTACTTTCATTTTAAATAGTTTTTCTGTTATACAGTTCTGTAATAAACACGCGGCGCATTGAATATATAACATGGGATTCTATTCACATACCTGTTGAGGTGTTTGTTGTTTACGTCACACTCAGCAATATTCCATATATATGACGGTGGTCTGTAATTAATCAATCTTGACCCAGTCTAGTGTTGAAATCGCACTGTACAATTGGGTTACGATGAAATGCGTCAACCAAGTCAGCGAGCCTGGCCACACGGTCCCGTTAAGTAGTCATGCGGTTCTTCATTTAGGTTCATTTAGCAAATGATATTTTTTCATTGGTATCAACCTTACAGTGAGTGAGTGAGGGACAGAATTGCAACACAGTCACTATGCACTATATCGAAGTTGAATGAGTGAGTGAGTGAGTTTAGTTTCGCGCCGGTGTTAGAAATACTCCAGCAATATCACGGCGGGGGACACCAGAAATGGGCTTCACACATTGTACCCTAGTCTGTCTCACAGCCCCTGAACCACATTAATTTCCCTACTCCCAAGCCCTCTCTGCAGTGCTAAAGCCCTAAATAAAGCAAGTCTAGATTTCCTCAGGTTCTGAATCTCTGGTCTCCCTAAGGCTCCTTTTCAATATAAATAGGCTTGTTTGTTACTATCAAAATTATATATATTCAGAGACTAAGCCTTAGTCTAATTGTACCCATGTAGGGAATCAAACCCGGGTCTTCGGCGAGACGAACGAAAAAACGATTTAACCACTTTAACCACTGCCCCTAACCTTGAAGAATTTAAAAACGAAATTAATGGTGGAAATCGTAATCTTTTCATGAATATCTCTATACAAATCTGTAGTAGGTGTACATTACAAACTAGATAAAACTAGATAATACTAGCATTTGTATATTCACTCCTGTCATACAGACTGACTATTATCATACAGACTATCGGTGTTCTTCGTCGCCAATCCTTCATCACTATAGTCATGACAGTCGGAACGCAGTGATAAACTTAGACTAAGCTTAGTCTCTGGCTATATGTAATTGTGATAGAAACTGTTAACTTCATTTAAACTGAGAATGAGCCCCAGACAGATGAGAGATTCAGAACCTGAGAAAAATGTAGACATTGTTCATATTTTTCTATTTTTATAGAATTGATTTATTTGAGGCTTCTGCATCACATAAATAGCGGATCAAAAATAAATAGTAGATCAAAAATAAATAGTAGATAAAAAATAAATACAGTTCAGGGGCTGTGATAGAGAAAAAGTTATAAATACAGCTAAAGTCTAATGATTGGGCAAGTCTAGATTGCCTCTGGGGCTCCCGCCAGAAATTAAGTTATCCTGGGCGGCCCCTTTTGCATTTTAATTTAATTCATTTTTTAGACATTTATTTTTAAATATGGTAACTCTATTTCTGGAATATCTAAATGTCAATCTAGGAACTGTGAGAGAATCTATGAATCAGGCAAGAGGGTGATCGTGTGAGTCAAGTCATCAGGCACACAGGTATTCATTTACCTGGTATTCACACAGGTATTCATTTAGTGCAACGGGCGTTTAATTGACGCTGTCAATTACTTGCTAAGCGTGTAATTATATTACTAATGATAACATTCGTCATATTTTACAAGTATGAAACAGGGAAACTCAGAATTTATATCATTTCTTAACAGACTGAACGAATAACAATTAGGAATTATATATTCATCGTTGCCAGGAGATTATCGCCTACTGGACGCGTGGGATGAATAATGTTCTATTTGTCAAACAATTATGAAATGACAAGATAAAATCTACCGAAGGATAATAGTTTATAGACCCGCTGAAATCTAATTAACTAGGCACAGGCAAATTGGTAGCCCTGAAAAGTTCGTTAAAATTGTTAAAACACTGGGGTGTTGCTCTGGTAACTGAATTCATAAACTGGTTATAAATTTCTACACGGTGTCATATTCCCAGTTTCACCCAAGGATCTTGCTACGCCTCATCTTATGCTAGGTGGTGGGTAGCCTTGTGGTTAAAGCGTTCTGTCATCGCCCCGAATACACGGGTTCGATCCCCCACATGGGTATAATATGTGAAGCCTATTTCTGGTGTCCCCCGCCGTGATATCGCTGGAATATTGATAAAAGCGGCGTAAAACTAAAACTCACTCACTCTAGTCTTAAACTGAGGTCAGACAATAATCAGTGGAACATAGTCCCCCATCAAACAAGTGTGTGTGAGTGAGTGATGTATTGAGGTGGGTTTAACGCCACTTTGATCAGTATTCAGCTATATCACTGTGTGTCAGCTTGATTTGGTGGGAAAGCCAGTCGCGATGCACTGAAACCCACGGTATGGAGCTGACCAATGTAGAACTATTTTAGAGACCAACCGAGATTCGAACCCACGATCAAAGATAGAAGGGACGCAACTCTGTATAGCAAGTTGTGACGGATTAGACGAGGGAGCCACCCGTGCCCCCTGACCTTCAACCTATCCCGATGTTTGCATGAACAATGGAAATGCGTTTGTATAGGGAAGTGGGAAGTGCCGAGTCACGTGTATTTCAAACAACCAACCTTGGCCTTTTGCATGATTGACAGCTGTGGCAAGTGCGTCTGATACATGTAAGCTTAGCTTGATTTGATGTCGTGTAATTAGATATGAGTATTACAGAGGCTCCTGTCGTTGCAGGCTGTTGCAGCGACCTAGACGTGTCAACAGTGTCACCGACATCTGAACATCTGAACACTGTCACCGACATCTAAACACTGCCATCAACAACCGATAATTGTCACCAATATCTGAACACTGTCAACAATATCTGGACACTGTCACCCATATCTGAACACTGTCACCAATATCTGAACACTGTCACCAATATCTGAACACTGTCACCAATATCTGAACACTGTCACCAATATCTGAACACTGTCACCAACATCTGAACACTGTCACCAATATCTGAACACTGTCACCAACATCTGAACACTGTCACGAATATCTGAACACTGTCACCAACAATATCTGAACACTGTCACCAACATCTGAACACTGTCACGAATATTCGAACACTGTCACCAACATCTGAACACTGTCACCAATATCTGGATACTGTCACCAATATCTGAACACTGTCACTAATATCTGAACACTGTCACCAATAACTGAACACTGTCACCAACATCTGAACACTGTCACCGACATCTAAACACTGTCACCAACATCTCAACACTTTCACTAGCATCTAAACACTGTCACCAATATCTGAATACTGTCACCAACATCTGAACACTGTCACCAATATCTGGACACTGTCACCAATATCTGAACACTGTCACCAATATCTGAACCCTGTCACCAATATCTGAGCACTTTCACCAACATCTGAACACTGTCACCGACATCTAAACACTGTCACCAACATCTGAACTGTAACCTACATTTTTAGTGAGTGAGTTTAGTTTTACGCCGCTTTTAGCAATATTCCAGCAATATCACGGCGGGGGACACCAGAAAAGGGCTTCACACATTCTACCCATGTGGAGAATCGAACCCGGGTCTTCGGCGTAACGAACCACCATCTGAACACAATCACCACCATCTGAACACTGTCACCGACATCTGAACACTGTCACCAATATCTGAACACTGTCACCGATATCCGAACACTGTCACAGATAATTGAACACTGTCACAGACATCTGAACACTGTCACCAACATCTGAACACTGTCACCAACATCTGCACACTGTCACAGACATCCGACCACTGTCACCAACATCTGAACACTGTCACCGACATCCGAACACTGTCACCAACATCTGAACACTGTCACCAACATCTGAACACTGTCACATATCCGAACACTGCACACACTGTCACAGACATCCGAACACTGTCACCAACATCTGAACACTGTCACCAACATCTGAACACTGTCACCGACATCCGAACACTGTCACCAACATCCGAACACTGTCACCAACATCCGAACACTGTCACAGACATCTGAACACTGTCACAGACATCTGAACACCTTCATATACATATTAATACTGTCACCAAAAACAGAACACTTTCGCCAAACCGCTACTGACAGTAAAGACTTAACATTTTTACATCATCTGAAGTATTTCACATTTGATCTGTGAATGTGTTCAAAGAAATCACTCATCACCGCCCGTTACAGAGCGTTTTCTACATGGAACCTTCTGTCTATAGTATAGTGTATAGTAGTGTTTATCTCGTGTATTGTGTAATACAGTTTACAACCGTTGTGACGAAATTTGTTGCGTCAAATTTACGGTTGTCCCCAAGTTTAAGCCGCATTCCTTCATTTGATTTAACAAAAATTCATCATTTTTCGGATGTGTCTAACCTCGGTTATCTCGAAGTACATACATAGGCTTCCTTCAACGTCAACAGTGTTTGACTGTATTGATCAATAACGTACAAGGCTACAGCAACAACGTAACATGTACACCTTGACCTTAGTCTGTCTCACAGTCCCTGAACCACATTATTTTCCCTACTGCCAAACCCTCTCTGCTAAAGCCTTAAAAAAGGCAAGTCTAGATTTCCTCAGGTTCAGGTTCTGAATCTCTGGTCTCCCTGGGGCTCTTTTTCAATTTAAATGGGCTTGTTTGTTACTATCAAAACTATATATATTCAGAGACTAAACATTAGTCTAACCTTTACCTATACCCATTTCACGACACTTGTCTCAGGTGATCTTTACTGATTTTCAAATCAATACCCTATATGCGTGGCTTATGTAATAAAGTTGGAACAGTACAGATCATCTGGCAAAACAGTAAAGAACCGCAGTATGTTTGGTTAAAAGAGAACCATTTGTCCAAACATAGTGGACACTGACAGGTCAGCGATGACCTCAAGGGTTGGTGACACAGTTGGAAGGGCACCATATGCCGAATGTCATGAGCCGTGTTTTTTAACGACAACAGCTACGGTGACATTGGTATTAAGCACCCTCCTCCCACACATATGGAGAATGTTGTGAGATCAATACGTGATCTATTTACGGCGTTTGCTGCGACGACAGTGGCTACTACATCATCGTTTCTCCCACAGTCGGTGATGACGTCATTAGTGAAATTAATCTTCTTCACTTTGGGATGGGGTAAAGTACGCCATGTAAATAAATTAGATGGGTAGCGTTCCCGTTTTCATGTTAGCTGTGTGATGTGGTTGTAAATGTTAAGGTATATTGTCCATATTATTATCCCTCTCTATCTGAACCACCGTGGTTGTGTATATTAAGGTAGCATGTCTATATTGTCACCTGTCTATCTGAACGACCGTGGTTGTGTACATTAAGGTATCATTCTATATTGTATCATGTCTTAAGGTATTGTCTACCCCTGTCTATCTGAACGACCGTGGTTGTGTACATTAAGGTATCATGTCTATATTGTTACCCCTGTCTATCTGAACGACCGTGGTTGTGTATATTAAGGTATCATGTCTATATTGTTACCCCTGTCTATCTGAACGACCGTGGTTGTGTACATTAAGGTATCATGTCTATATTGTCACCCTGTCTATCTGAACGACCGTGGTTGTGTATATTAAGGTATCATGTCTATATTGTTACCCCTGTCTATCTGAACGACCGTGGTTGTGTACATTAAGGTATCATGTCTATATTGTTACCCCTGTCTATCTGAACGACCGTGGTTGTGTACATTAAGGTATCATGTCTATATTGTTACATTACATTAAGGTATCATGTCTATATTGTCACCCCTGTCTATCTGAACGACCGTGGTTGTGTATATTAAGGTATCATGTCTATATTGTTACCCCTGTCTATCTGAACGACCGTGGTTGTGTATATTAAGGTATCATGTCTATATTGTTACCCCTGTCTATCTGAACGACCGTGGTTGTGTACATTAAGGTATCATGTCTATATTGTTACCCCTGTCTATCTGAACGACCGTGGTTGTGTACATTAAGGTATCATGTCTATATTGTCACCCCTGTCTGAACGACCGTCTTATATCATGTCTATATTGTTACCCCTGTCTATCTGAACGACCGTGGTTGTGTATATTAAGGTATCATGTCTATATTGTTACCCCTGTCTATCTGAACGACCGTGGTTGTGTACATTAAGGTATCATGTCTATATTGTTACCCCTGTCTATCTGAACGACCGTGGTTGTGTACTATATTGTCTACCCCTGTCTATCTGAACGACCGTGGTTGTGTACATTAAGGTATCATGTCTATATTGTCACCCCTGTCTATCTGAACGACTGTGGTTGTGTATATTAAGGTATCGTGGTTGTGTACATTAAGGTATCATGTCTATATTGTTACCTGTCTATCTGAACGACCGTGGTTGTGTGTATATTAAGGTATCATGTCTATATTGTTACCCCTGTCTATCTGAACTGAACGACCGTGGTTGTGTACATTAAGGTATCATGTCTATATTGTTACCCCTGTCTATCTGAACGACCGTGGTTGTGTATATTTAAGGTATCATGTCTATATTGTTACCCTGTCTATCTGAACGACCGTGATACACGTGTAACACCTTCTACTACAGCGTGTTACACCTTCGACGTCTGCGTGTTACATATTTGACCTCAGCGAGTAACACCTTAGATTACAGCGTGTTACATACTCGACTATACACGTGTAACACCTTCGTCTTTACTCTCAGACCATTCCTCGACCAGCTGACCCCTACAATATAGCCAAGCACATGCAGTCGACAGAATTTTTGTTCCTATCTCGATTATCCAGCGTATATCATGCTGGTTAATCGAGGCTGAGCATGTTCCTTCAGGTGACGCATTCTCAGATTCCCATATTCAGATCCGGGTTGAATGGGTCTTCAGCAACCTATGCTTGTCGGAAGAGCCGACTAACGGGATCGGATGGTCAGGCTCGCTGACCTGGTTGACACAAGTCATCGTATCCCAATGGCGCAGATCGATGCTCGTGCTATTGATCACTGGATTGTCTTGTCCAGACTCGATTAATTACAGACCGCCGCCATATAGCTGGACTATTGCTGAATGTTAAACAACCAACCAAGCAACTAATTCTCTGTTTTGATTATGACGAGTAAGACATGGTGAAGTTAGTACTTCATGGTAAATGTATACGCACACACCTTTCTGGTTGTCTGTTTCACGAAGACCTGGGATTTGACATCTGTTATGTCAGTAAATAGATATCGCAATGTACACACAAACGTCTTGTTTTGTTTTGATTTGTTCTTTTGTTGTTTAAAACCGCACAATACTCCACTTGATGTGATCCGTAAATAATCAAGCTTGGGCCAATTCAGTTCAATTCTTTATTCCGTTAGCGGGTTGTTGGGTAGCCTGGGGGTTAAAGTGAAGACCCGGGTTCTATTCCCCATAATGAGGTGTCTCCCAAGGTGATATGGCTGGAATATTGCTAATTGGGGCGTAAAACCATACTCACTCACTCACTCACTTATTCCTTTAGTGTAGGTCATCGGACCAAAGCTACACGCGTTTACGTAAGTGCTACAGTTATTCAATAATCGATCAAATGTTGACGTTAAAGTTAGTGTTGCACGTGCAACATTGAATAATAGATATACATTGCTAGATTCTTAATTAGGGTACAATTGATGGTTGACGAGGCTGGACCAGACAGAACAATGATTGAAATAACGAGTTTCCATCTACGCAACTGGGATACGATGACATGTCAAAAAAACGACAGCAAGGCTGACCACCCGATCCCGTTACTCGCCTCTTACAACAAATATGGGTAGCTGCAGACCAGTTCTAACCGGATTGCAACTGGTTCACATCCAATAGCTGACTAAAGACACGATAAACACCTATTTTTTAACATGTCTTCTACAATTATTCAGATTTGATTCGTATTGGCGAAAACAGAAAGTCACCTTTATGAAAAATGTGACTAATTTGACACAGCAGACATAGTCGGAAAAGTGAGAGAGTGAAAAAAGATTGGTCGAGCGACTGCCATTTTTAGAATGGCAACAGGACGTTGTTCAGGGAACACCAATGTACGACGTCTGATTTCATGTAATTACAGCAATTTCTTTGTCTAGACAGTATTACTTATGTAACAAATTTTGATAAATAACAATATTGTTTAGTTAAAATCCAAATTTATTATCATACGGACGTTGTATGCGCTTGGTCTCTAGAAGTGATTGCTACACAACCGATGCAGCTTATATACAGTGAACTCAGTCTTTGGCGACATCCGTCGGAGCGATTTGTGACAAAAATCTCAAGATAAAGAGATGCCAGGATTTCTGATTCCTTTTACGTTGCAGCATCTAAGTGATTTCTGAACGTACATTGGAATCTGTTCAATTATATACATTTGAAATGACATTTGATTTTATAATTCGAAGAAATAAAAGCTACAGCTAGACATTTCGACGACGTGCTGTGGCGAAAACACAACGACTTTGCTGACATTTATAAAATATGTATTCATCCCTTGAGCCGATAAAGCAGTTTTGCTCTCTAAATAAAATTACACCTAGTTGAAAAGATTTTAATACATGTTATCATGGAATGGGTTCGTATATAACTTGTCTTTTGTTCCCTTAACACTGTGGACACCCACAATCCCTTGTGTATGGGAAGAACCAGCCTTAGGGATCTAGTGGTCTGGTTTGTAGCCTTGGTTCGGCGTGCCAATGGTGTGGCTGACAATGTGGTTTATTTCAACATTTTGGAGCATAAGTTATTTTTCAAGCATTTTGGGGGATAAATTTTGTTAACTTCACAGTGCGAAAGGTTGAGTGGTGTGAATTAAAGATTAGTATATTGTTCCACTGACCATTTTGATCTGTGAGTAAACCCCACTAAAATGTCTGCTTCAAAGAATAAGGATTTACGATTCCTGCGCTTAAATGAATTTGGAGAAGTTTGAACATTTTTCATTTCATCAAGGGTTATGAATTTTACACGAGAACCGAACACAAAATTCAACACAACTACCGATATATACCAGTATAGAAAACCTTTACAGTAAACGGTTTAGACTCCTAGGTTGGTTCTGATAGTGATACTTAATATGTCCACATAGTATTTCCACATGAGACACACGCCTGCGAGCTATATCAGATCACCCTTGTCTCCCACGCTGACACGGGAAAAAACGAACCTAACCCACTCACTAACTATTAAGTTACGTTCAACGCTGTCTCCAGGGGCGCCGTGGGCGATGGTGCAGGTAGTTGTGGTAACGACAGCACCTATAGCCAGACGAAGGCTACATAACCGATGGAGAAGACTGATAAAATATGGGATGGGCAGATATACATATATCCTGATTGTATAAGTGTCGTCATATCCGCTCAACTAAATGTTCTGATCGCCCGATCCCGTTAGTCGCCTCGTCGCCAGCTCTCTGAGTGACATGTAGAAGTTGGTGTGATTGGTGTTTTATGGATATGCAACTTCTTTATTACAATATATGCGACGTTTTGGTGTAGATACTGACAATATATGAGACATTTCGGTGTAGATACTATCAATACATGTTATTACAATATATACGACGTTTTAGTCTAGATGCTATCAATATATGTTATTACAATATATATTATGCAAAATAATGTAGATGTCAACTTCTTTATTGTTGTTTACACAACGTTTCTGGCTTATACTTATGTTTACCTTTGCTTATACTTGAATACCAACTTTTATATGCCTCCCAAGAACCTAACAATATATGTTATTACACCAAGTCAAAACATTGATTCCACAACAGTCTTGTTTCCTGCTGACTGGGTTCCGTCATATTGCGCAACTTAGTACAATAACCAGTCCAGAAGTTTGAGACGAATTCATTCAACTGGATATACATAAATATTAATCAGTATTATTTGATACATCTAAACATTTGTATATTGTAACACTACGCTCCTTCTCATCCTTGCAAACACGTCCTGCAGCGCGCTCTAGCTGTAGTACAGCGTGCTCTGACAAACGGAAATATGGAAATCGTGGAAATCTCAAAACTAGGCTCTGCGCTAGAAAAGTTTGGCGGTCTGGTACGGACTTGATATTATATCAATCACAATGTGCGTTCCAAAACTACATTGAATAAGTGCAAAGAACACATAACAGGTGTAACCAGTGAGCCAGATGCAGTGTGTATCATTTTACGACCTCATCAAACAGGGTCAGTCTGTGACGTCTTAGTTAAGGTCATGCTGCCAAAACCTCGCCATAAAATATTGAAATACGATGCTATAAAAGTTTATAATTAAAATTAACTTGTAAATACCATTTTCTTATGAAACAAGAAATTGGAATTCAGTGTAACCATAGTTGGTTGTGGTGTCTGGTGATTCGGATCGGCTGAAAAGTAGGTCATTGTCTGAATAGGTTAACGAGACTTATGTTTCGGTTTGATATGTGCAGTTTCGAGTGTCGATGCTAACAATATATATTGTTTTTTTCTTTTTATCTATACTAGTCAACTCTTCTGAACTAATAGGGACGGTGAGGTAGCATAGTAGAAAGCGTTCGCACAAAGATCTGGGTTCGATTCTTTGAGTACAATGTGGGAAGCCCGTTTCGGATGTCCCATAGTGATTTTGCTGGAATATTGTTAAAACACCATACTGAATCATGACTAATAAAGGCAACAGATACTTTATAAACGTTGGATCAGCCTCAGAGCCAGCAGGACTGAGGCTTCCTGCAGCATCCAAAATGACACAACTATCAGTTACCTAAGCTCTTCACCAGCATCTGACATTGTGCAGATACCTACCGTTTCCATCTTAATAGTATTTATCATAAGCACACACTGATTATATCATGCCGAGACATGGCTCTCCCCTGCCAAATTAAATGTCAATTGCATTCGATGTGATTATTCTACGTCCGCAAAACATCTGACAAAATCAAGTTGCTGGACGAATTGTTTTTCTATTCTTGTGAATTTCAATCAAATTTGGTATCCTTCCGAACAGATGAAATGTTTTATGATTCCACATGACCCTTTGATATGATGAGTTATTGGACATTTATCTGAATCGATGCACTGTTTCACAGCTTTGGACTGAAGTGATCGGAACAGGAGGCAGACAGGGAGACGTTTGCGTTCCTTAATTCTTTATATTTTCTGCTGATGTTCCTCTCAGATGCAATGAATCAACCGATCCTTGGACGTGTTCTAGTCAGAAGTCAATACAAGACTTCAATACTGTTTCTTGTAATACTAGAATCGATGTTAGAGAGCAGCCGCAGTCTGTTATCTCTGCTAGGTGTTGTCTGAATTAAGTGTTTCATCAGTGCCATGTGTATTAGGTGTACCATTTTTGTACACAGACGTTGAGCATGCGACGACTTCGTTGAATTAAATATGACAATATTCAGTTAAACTTAACACCCATTCTCATTCCCAACGGCAGCCTATTGGGAATAACGTTGAAGATTTAACACATTTTGTAAACGCCAAGAGAAACATAATTATAGAAGAAATCAGTGGTGCGTACCATTTAGGCATTTCTTTTTTCAGATAAAAATATAATAAAAACGGAATATATACCTTTCTATTGGAAGAAGTTCCAGGTAATCGCTAGCTGTATAAAAAAACGATTTCATCTATGTTTAATAATGATAATAACAAAGACGACAACCACCCAGCACGTTGAAGACAAGGACTGAGTAAATGCTGTTTAACTCCACAGTCTAGCAACTTTAAGTGTCTGCCATCTGTAAGTATCAAGTCTTTGAATGGCATTTAGGAGTGATACACATCAGGAAGAGTGTTTTTATGGATGTCAGCATAAGGTTTCCGAGTATATACTTACTCTTTCATCAGGCCACATGGGTACAATGTGTGAAGCCCATTTCTGGTGTCCCCCGCCGTGATATTGCTGGAATATTGCTAAAAAGAGGCGTAAAACCATACTCACTCATTCACTCACTTTCATCAGGTGATGAAGGAGTAACACTATACTCCGAAATGTTGTGTTCCTCATAATATAGAAGTTGACATCTATAAAATTCTCTTCCTCATCTGTATGTACTCGAGTCTGGACCAAACAAAATAGAATTCCGATCCACGGCACCAGGATCCGAAGCCACTTAAAGAACC
Organism: Haliotis rubra; assembly: GCF_003918875.1. Lineage (NCBI taxonomy): Eukaryota > Metazoa > Mollusca > Gastropoda > Lepetellida > Haliotidae > Haliotis > Haliotis rubra. Next base: position 5,030,287 of record NW_025767523.1, read on the forward strand.
AAGTAACAAAACCTGGCCCCAAGATCCCCATTAAAACGGCTCTAACTACAGTAACGTGCACTGTATATCGGTCTAAAGTTAGTCGTATAGTCCCGCACTCCAAGACATGCTTCCTTCAGCCTAGTATTTACCATCATGCTGTTGCTCAATACGAGTGAGTGAGTGAGTATGGTTTTACGCTTCTTTCAGCAATATTCCAGCAATATCACGGCGGGGGACACCAGAAATGGGCTTCACACATTGTACCCATGTGGGGATTCGAACCCGGGCCTTCGGCGTGACGAGCCAACGGTTTAACCACCAGGTAACCCCACCGCCCCTTCTCAATGCGAACAAGCCTAGACATTCCATAACTTGGAGTTTTGGGATTCCATATAAAATAACAATAGACTAAGGTTATAGCGAAAGAGACCGCTAATTCTAGTTCGTTATAACCGTACTTCGTTATATGCATTGCGACTAAAATATCCAGCAACTGACCGGAGTAAAAACAACATCAGTTCGTTATATCCGTCATGTCGTTATAAGCGTGTTCGATATATATGTATTTTACTTAGTACATCCAATGGAGTCTAATGGAACTATGGTGACCCTGATACCCATAGGCCGTAGATCATAGCTTATGATTAGTCGAATATATAACACTGTGCGGCTGTACGTGTACTTCCTCAACAGAAAAAAGGAAATGTAAGCGTGTAGCGGTCCGAAACGGTACATATACACTTATGTCTTTTCTTCAAATTACACCCACAAATAAAGTGCCTGTATCATTAGGCAACGCCCATGGCGAATAGAGTCACGATGTCGACCTTGAGCTGGCCCGCTTAGCCTGTTTGATATAAGCCGGCTGCATACTGGGCGCCAGTCGATTAAATTTCATGAGATACTATTTTAAAGCAATTCAGATATTCAGGCTTAATATAAATAATGCACAATGAATAAAATGACATATCATACCAAATGGCTGATGCTTTCTGTACATATATATAATTGACGAATACAAGAAACAATTTAGATAGATACGTGTATGCAATAAAGCTGTATAACGGTGTCTCTTCATTGTAAATGAGAATCAATGAAAGACTGTGTATGTATTTTGGGAGCGTGTTTCAGGTAGATAAGGATATCCGAGCCTATATTGTCTGGAATATGGATCAGATGTTTCTTACACTTTCATGTACGTGAGACCGCTTTACATCCGACAATAACAATACTATTCCTGAATTGTTGGTCGGTAGAGTTTAATTTCACATTTGGAGTAGCATAAATATATACTCCATACTTTTAGCTTCTTAATGAACGTATTGCTTCCCGACGAGATAATACTCCATAGATAAAGTGTTAAAGCTTACCGTATCATATATCTATAATGTAACACAATTAGACTTATGTTTCAACACGCCATTGTACCTGAAATGGGTCGTTTAACATGACACTCAACCTGTTCTTTAAACAGAATGTGTTAAAATGGATAGTTTGTGTTTAAAACCCTGGGGAAGCGCTTCCAGGGGGTCAAAAAACAAACCAAGTTAATAGGCCTTATGAGCGTCTACTTTGAGAGTTGACACTACGCGGCGGCGACAATGACATTGTTACAAAGTATCATTTGTGACAAGCACTCAGTATACAGAAGACACAACGTTCAGGTGAAACTATGCAGTGCTATTCTCGGCGGATTCAGTCGAGGCCGAAAAGCAGCCGGTCACTTGGCGCTCTTCCAAAAGTGGTAATATTTCAGATATTTTGTACAAACAAACATGTTGTGTTTCCCCTCGGCTCGGGACAACTAGGACGACCCTGCAACACTTCGTGACCTCTCGCTCAGGTAGAGAAATAAACAAAGCAACAAGGGACTGCGTAGAAACAGGTCTTTTGGAGATTTAACAACTATATAACTCGTTGCGTATATCACTTTGCATAAATGCTGAATAAGCATTTCTTTAGGTGGCTGTATGTATGTAGATCACGCGTCACGATGAATGAAAATGAACCATCCCTCTGTAGAACGTGGTTGCAGCCAAGCTGTTGGATTTCAACTACACCAGATGATAACGACTGTTGAACCATCATTGTATTAAATGCTATTGTTTTTAACAAAGACGTGATTCAATGTGGGACGTGGCATGTGTCATCGATCCGGTTTTTTTGTCAAGCTCATCGAGGGACTGATCATTTGGTTTAGAAGGGGGATTACATTATTTTTGCCTTCTCCTTTTGTAACGATTATTTTTCCATGACCCTCCTGTCCAACCAACGCCCACTTCTCACCCACCCCCACCCTCCAAAAAACAAAACAAACAATATAAATGCATCATTTACAATGTTCCAAAGTTTAAATTATTGTAGTTCAAACATGAAATCTGGAATGTTTGTATGCCCCACCCAAACACCCCCAATATAGTTCTGATAATTCCCCCAAAGCCCGCTACCCCCCTCCTCTCCTCTCCCCATCAACTGAGTGGGTGCTGGACGAATACCGCAGTAACGAGTACTCAGGTATACCATCTGAAATATGTATTAGTCATGGTGAACTTAGATGAGATATTGCTACATTGCTTGTTCAGGAAAGGTTGAATATTTACAATATATTTGCAACAGACTGACGTATTATTCGACCCAACACACATGCAAGTCGAACAAGTGCATTGACAGAATAGTGATAGCTATAATGACGCGGTTATAATATCACAGGTGGATACCGGTTGAAGGGAGATAACTCCGAAAAGCCTGAAATGTAGTATCAAGACACCTGAGAAGCTAATGCACGTTGGCAGTCGCAGTCATCACGTGTATTATCTGTATGTACAAAGTGTTTTACGTGTAAGTATTTGCACGTCATTATAAGATAAGGAAAATGCATCTGGTGGGCGGAGGGAAGCTCTCCCTTGTTATCGGTCGTTACAAAACGAAAGTGACGCTCCGTCTCGCGTATAAGTGCTAGGGCAAAATGAAATGACTTGGGGCTGACAAAGAATAAAAGTATTTATGCAACCACATGATCCTGCTTACGCAAGAGTGTTTATCTACATCGCCGCAGGTAATCGTAATACTTTATAGTGTTATTATGGTGTACCTTTTGGCAGGATATATTCAAATTAATGAATAGCAAATAAAATTGTTTCTTTTTTTTTGTAAGACCACATATTATTTGCTTACAAAAATATCCTGATACATTAAATCGGCATAATGAAGTTCGTTATGCATGCTATTGAATGCTCGTTGGGTGTATTGTGTAAATCCTCTTTGTAGGCTACAGTAATTTGTATTTACTTCTTTTTTCCAAAATTTTATTATAATTTTTGAAAATTTTATACAGCATTTCAGCTGCTTCAGGGCGTGTTGGCGTGATGTAGGGGGTAGACGCGGGAGTTGACACTGTGTTGAAACCAATGAGCATGGGTATAATGGAGCTGACGAACCAAGGGCATAATCAGACGAATCGGATTCGAACACTCTGAATCTCGACACGCATAAGAGGCAGTGAAACTATGAACCCCAGATGATGTGGGGAGCATTAGGGTAGCTCAATGGGAATATGGGGTGAGGCACACATACAAGCACGCACGCACGGATACACACGCTCTCTCGCTCTCTTTCTCTCTCTCTCTCTCTCTCTCACACACACACACACACCACACACAGAAAGACGCGTGCGGTCACAGAAAGACAAACAGACGAGCTCGCAAACACGGACATTCAAACAGACGCGCGATTACACATGCACACGCGCACGCACACACACACACACACACACACACACAGACAAACGGGTAGACACACGGAAGCGCGCACACAGAGAACAAAATCGTCTGTCTCACCGTCCAATATTTTCCCTACAGTCTAGCCCTAGCTGCAATTCTAAAGCCCTAAATGAAGCAAGTCTAGATTTCCCCAGGTTCTGAATCTCTGGTCTCCCTGGGTCTCCTATTCAATTTAAATGGGTTTATTTGTTGCAATCAAACTTATATAAGCTTTAGTCTAGACGAAAAGACAGACACGCGCAGACACACAGACAAACAGACGAGCACGGACATACAGACAGGCGCGCGCGGACACACACGTACACAGATTTATGAAAAGCGTAACCTCCTCGTCAAGTACAGCTGTATTTCTGTCCATTGCATAGTGTGAATAACTGCACGAATGCTGCCCTTACACCGAGAACGATGACGTCACACGAATGTAAGTGATTCGGTTATATTTACTTTGAAACGCCCCGACGACGTGCGAGCTTTGCGGCCGGCGAGCAAAACCGCCTTAGCAACACAATACAAAATGAGTCTACCACTGTCTTACGGCAAATAGACAAGACATGTTTTATAGCGTGTATACGATGCGTGCAAAATCACACTCTTAGCCATAGGGGAAGATTGAAAGAGACTATTTGCATTGCATGGATTGAACCTGTGCGTCATTTGGATGACGTATTAGCCGATGTAAACAGTTCGGGAAAAAAATATTAAACTCCCTTATGTGTGATTAGTGTGAATATTGCTCCGCATACTGCATGTGTAAAGCTAGTACTATTTGACAGTTTGACAAAAAATGGACTTGGTACAAAGCCTAAACATTGTTATTAAGAACGAATATAGATAAGTATACACAGCTGGTGATTATTAGACTTCCATTGACGCACAATCAATTTACCCAACACCGTGTCCAATGTCAGGAGAATGTCCATCCCCTACATGTGAATATTCATCCATTCAGTCATTCTGATCATGATGATCAACTGGATTAATTATACTGTTAATACATGTATTTATGAATCATAGTTTCCTATATCCAGCAGAAAATAGAATAGACGTTGTTTAATATTCCAGTTAACGAACCACTTTCTAATAAGGGAAATTAAATTTGAAATTTAAGGAGAGCTCTGTGTTTTTAACAAAGAAAGTTATTATTCATCCGAAAATGCTGAAGAAATAGATAGTAATGTATCAGGTTTTACCAAAAAAAGGTTTGTCCATTGCAAAATGTGTCTGAATTTAATAATGTGTCAGAAAAATACACTGTCTCGAAGGAAAATATCTGATTTACAGTAGCAATATATTAATGGATTATGTGTTGTTGCTCAGGACATTAATGACTGTCAGAAGCGTGTTTATGATTGCGTGTCATATAATCAGCTTGGATTAATGATATAAAGAACTCTGCTTAAAGCAGAATCGCAGTGTGCTTAAGAAGCCCTAAGAATTCTAACACATACAAAAAGCTACAATTAAACCTGAGAGTTGGTGTAAGCTTAAAAAAATCTGAGAATTTTTATGAATACCGGCTCAGGTGTGAGTTTCGACGGGAACGTTTGGAGATTTTACGTTCGCTTCTGACAATTGTCATATACGATTCAGTCTCGTGAAGATACCCAGAACGTGCAATTTAGTGTTGATTTGATTGTACCGCGTAAATTCAGCCTAATCTTTTTTTTTAGAGAGACAATAAAGGGGTTAGCATTGTACAGACGCGCAAGTGTTGGCTGACATAACAGGTAAACTTACAGTGTTTACTTGAGTGAGTTGTAAAACGTGGTTGCCAAAACACTCGCGTCAGACAAAAGGAACAGATACAAGTCGTTTAATCTGACTGAGAAATCACTTTATTATATTTAAATATTAATCAAACTGATTTCTCAAGGGTTAGTCAGACTCCTAGACCATAGAGAATAAATTGAAAAAGGGAGACCAACTCAAGTCTAAAATGTAGATTCCCTCTGTTCAAGGACTGAAACAAAGAACTGATATGTGTTCGCTGGTATTATTATTACTTTTGTTTGTAGATATATATTTAAAATACGATAACTGTACTTCTAGGACTTAGTGTCGGTCTAGACAAGAACCTTCACGACAATACATTAAATGTACCCGAAGAGCACAGCCAGTTATAAAAATAGTTTCGATCAAGACAAAGCCTTATGAACTGACATGTAACAGAAAGTACAGACCCGTATTTAATGATGGCTAAATGAAACGAACATCAAGCAGTCATTAGATGTATTTGATACACAGTGTCGGCGAGTTGTTCAGCCTAGTTTGGAAAGCGTTTGTTTGCAATCTTTGGTGAAATCCAAATTTCAAGTGTGTATTCTTTTTAGTCCGACACTGTACACGTCACTGATGCAAGCTATTTGCAATTAGAAATTCTGTACGTTTGACTTGACTATCGGTATCTTGAATTTTATAATATAGTCAATCTTTAACGTATGTTATATTGGGGATTACACTTTCGCAGTAAATTACAGATTCTCGTACATGTTTTGGTCCCATCCCAACACATACTCTCAGAGTCGGGCAACTAATCTCTGACATTGTGTGCAGGAGGAGCCTGACGGAAAACTGGAAAAGGTCTTAGAAGCTGTGCTTTACTGAGAAGTGGAATCACATATACAACATACATTACATAAGACCACGTTAGAAATCGTGTATTCAAGCTGAATGTTTCTCCATTCCAGAAGTGATATGATGATAAAGATGCGAATATTGTAGTTTGGTCAGATCTGAACACCATTATTACAACGGCTAATGTATGTTTCAGGCTGGCACCTTCCAGACCAGATTATAGATGTAATTACCCGTGGAGATCCGGGTTAGCATTGGTCAACAGTAGCCCATGTATGCTTGTCGTAAGAGGTCAACACAGGATCATTTACAGATTGCCATCATGTAGCTTGAAAATTACGGAGTTCGGGTGAAAAACTAAACAAACATTGCCTAGATGGGGATATTGTCAGTGCACATTGGGCTGATTGTCCGAGGATGTTGTCTCGGGAATAGTATTCAGTATTATCAAGGAATCGGAGACCTTGAAGCTTCTTGTTACAACATTGTTTGGCTCAACAGTACATATATATTTATAAAAAAATAAGTTATTTAGTTTAAAAATATCTACAGTGACCCTTTCTTAGTGGAGTAGGGGGTGCTGCAGGGTAGTTTAGTGGTTAGTTAATGCCTTGTCATCTCATCACCCCGAGGGGCGGTAGGGTAGCCTAGTGGTTAAAGCGTTCGCTCGTCACGCCGAAGACCCGGGTTCGATTCCCCACATGGGTACAATGTGTGAAGCCCATTTCTGGTGTCCCCCGCCGTGATATTGCTGCAATACTTCTAAAATCGGCGTAAAACTAAACTCACTCACTCATCACCCCGAAGATGTAGTTTCGATTTCACGTAAATGGGTATTCTTGTTGTCTCCGTTTTAAGTAATTGACTGTAGAATGGTGCTGCAAAACCACAATCATTCAGTATACACTTGTGTTTAATTGGCAATCACCATGCATTGTAATGATCTATTCTTCAGGGATTCTGACGGAACAGCCATTACGTGTTTTCTGCGAATACGAGGAGTATGCTTTACGTAATGCGATCAATGCATTATTGGTGGCGCATAAGAGATAAATAGAAGGGGCGAGAAAAACAATCATAACTGAGGTAAGGTTTATTTCATTATCAGACAGACGATATTCCCAACAGTGTGAAATACAATACACGGGTCTTTCATCACGGGAAGATGTATGCTAGAGTCAAGCAACAAGTTCTAATATGTTATCAGCCAGCAGAGTTCTTGTCTGGGGTTTATGTTTTTTGTGGGTTTTCATGCAACCGAACTCTTGTCGTGAGGTATATGTTCTTGTGGGCCTTCATCAAGCAACGTTCTTGTCTTTAGTTTATGTTCTTGTGTGTGTTCATCCAACAGCGTTCTTGTCGTGAGGCATATGTTCTTACGTGTGTTCATCCAGCAGAGGTCTTGCGTGAGGCATATGTTCTTGTGGGTCTAGGGATATTTCATGATTCTTGTTTCATTAGTCATATTTGAGTCAGCGGACATGCTATTTATATGTGGATTATGTTATATTCTGTAAGGATATATTTATAACTTTTACCAATATGAAACATGAACGCTAAAGAATAACCTTTAGATTGTGATGTGATCAGTGATGACTTCAGGGTTTCACGGAAAAGGGTGTAAACGTGCTTGTCCTACCGGCGGCACCCGCCACTGTCCGCTCTTTAAAGTCAATCGTACATTTGCATATCTTCAAGCATGCCGTAATTTGGATATTGCATGGATATTAATATGGCATGTATCATACATACACAACCTAATAAATTGTATTCTGTACACAGCACAGACAGTACCGAAGGAACTGTAAGAGTGATGGAGTGAGTTGGGTTCCACGCCGTATTCCAGCTATATCACAGTGTCAACATGACGTGAGAGGAGTGAGTGAGTGAGTTTAGTCTTACGCCGCTTTTAGCGATACTCCAGAAATGGGATTCACCTATTGTACCGAAATGGGGAATCGAACCCGGGTCTCCCGCGTGACGAGTGAACGCTTTAACCACTAGGCTAGCCCACCGCCCTGACGTGAGAGGAAAGTGATAGGTTATGAAGGTCTCAGATGTTAACCACCGTTGTGAAACCCACGATCATGGATATGGAGCCGACAAACCACGAGCACGGATATGGAGCCGACAAACCTCAAGCACGGATATGGAGCCGACAAACCACGAGCAGGGATATGGAGCCGAGAAACCTCGAGCAGGGATATGGAGCCGACAAACCACGAGCAGGGATATGGAGCCGACAAACCTCGAGCAGGGATATGGAGCCGACAAACCAAGAGCAGGGATATGAAGCCGATAAACCGGGGCTTACTGGAATTCGAACCCAAGGGACGCAACACTGCACAGCGAATTACGTTACCTTAGAAGACTTGAAACCCGCTGTCCCACGCTCCTCTAATATATACATAGCTTACAGATTTTCATTACAGATACTACAGTGAATAATTCAACACTCTTTTTCACAATATTCAATCCAATGTTCACAGTTAGACTAAACACACATATCTCTCTCTCGTGATCTGCTAATTTCAGACATATGCCTTTCGTGTGAACAAATCCGTATAGAAGATTACATTTTTTATTGTATACATTGCCTTGGTGTTTAACCAAACTCTTTTTCTTGACTTTGTTCTTGGAAACGCAAGCCGGATATATTTATCCTTGAACCACAATGGTTCCATTACTGAGAGTTTCCCATCTCGAGAGCAATAAATAGAATGATGGAAGACAAAAAGAGGAAAATGTTAAAAGTCAGGGAAGTGAACGATCTGGCAACCACAAGGGGATAAACTCAGGTACTTGATTGATTTTGTTACTAATGTAATGGAGATGTCTCGCATTACGGCCAGAGCTACACGCTAGGTAATGAAAGCTTCTATTGACGAATCGGAGTCACGAGAAGAACTTGATGTCCGATCTGTTCTTATGGATCAGGTCCCGTTGTCAGCCCACGTCCATAGAATGACAAATTACTTGTGCTGCAAATGTTGGGCGGTATTGATTTTTGTTCACGATGTTGATGGTTTTTCTCATGTTTGTGCCAAATGGCTGTCTGTGGCGGTAATCGCCGTTAATGGAGAGGCCGAAAGACACTACAAACTTCATTGCCCGTAGGAGCTATTTACCTCGTCCTAATTTCGATCGCCAAGACTCTGCCCCGTTTAACCGCGAAGACCTATTAGGAAATCGATGTTAACGAAGTCGCAATGCAGGGGAGTTTACGACAGTTTTAGTAGAATGATGATAAATGTTATATTCCTTCTCCCTGTAGGTTTTGTTATTGCTACAAAGTGCGTTTTCATATATCGAGGGGAAGGGGACCCAATCGCTGCTGCATTAAGTGATGTGCTTTCACCAGTAACTGTTTAGAAACGAGGAACGTATGTGACCTCCTGATCTGATTATTCAAGACATGGGGATGTTGTTTTCGTTGTTAGAAACGGATTTTTATCATGAGAGAACTTACGTAACCAAGAAAACACGCAGCAAAAGAAAATCGGGACAATGATTTACCGTAAAATACTCAATATATGATACCTAATTATATTCTCTAATCCAAATTTTACTCCGTCTGACACAGATATTGAATTCGAGTTTTTACGCATTTTGTCACTTACAATGACCTGATGCTGGTGATGCCTTGCTATGTGTGGGGTAGCCTAGTGGTTAAACGTTCGCTAATCACACCCGGGTTCGATTCTCCACATGTGAGCAGATTTGTGAAGCTAATTCCTGGTGTCCCATGCCGTAATATTGCGCACTCACGCACGCACGCACGCACTCACTCACTCCTTGTTATGAAAAATCTATGACCAGTAATTTTAAAATGAATATACTTTGCTTGTTGAAAGAGCCGATAAATGAAGATTGGGTGATCAAAATGTCTGACAGTATGACTTTTATCAACGGAATTATGATATCAAATGGTTTGCCTGGTCCAGGTTCGATTCTTTGCATAATGATATAATTGAACAATTAATTGCTAACAACAGCATAACACACCATGCACTCATCGCCTTTCTCGATGCATTCGATACATGTAATATAATTATGTTGATATTATTGCGTCAGCGCTTCCAAACATCTTCAAACACAAAAGTAACCTGTCATAACGTGACCTTTGGAAACAAACTAAATGTGCAAAAAGTGAGATATGACGAAATCACGCTACTACGTTTTTTCATGTTCTTCACACAGGTGCTTTGAATGTTCTCGTGATTGTGCATTGTTGGACGTTTTAGCTTGTTTAGCTTGTTTCCATGCAACGATTACCCCAGCGAGAAGAATCATCCTACCATTACTAAGAAATAGGAAGGATCCAGGTCCAGCTTCAACATCAACTGCACATCTGAAATACATATATTCACATACGTGCAGAGGATCCAACATCATACACTGACATACCATGGAAGCGCGTTGTCCAAGACTCACAAGGCTTAGCCTGGTCAGGCATGATGCCCAGCTATTTATCTAGAAACATCCAGAGCCAGCAGCAGGTAAGGTGGAAAACTGAGAGGTTTGCACACTCAAATGAGCATTTTCCAATGTATAGACCACTCAATGTCTGAATCAATCTATTTGAAATAACTATGAGGTGACATATGCCAATGATAAAGTGAGTCTGGCTTGAAAAGCACCAGTGAGAGGTTTTTGAGCACACTTTCTGACTGATACAGCCTTTAATGCAATGATGGTGTCAAGTTTTGATACCCCAGGATCTCTTATCGTAATACCCCAGGATGTGTCCAGTCTTGATACCCCAGGATGTCCAGTTGATACCCCAGGATCTCTTATCGTAATACCCCAGGATGTGTCCAGTCTTGATACCCCAGGATGTCCAGTCTTGATACCTTAGGATGTCCTGTCATGATACCTGGTCCAGTCTTGATACCCCAGGATCTCCAGTCTTGATACCCCAGGATGTCCAGTCTTGATACCCAAGGATCTCCAGTCTTGATACCCCAGGATGTCCTGTCTTGATACCCCAGGATCTCCAGTCTTGATACCCCAGGATGTTCTGTCTTGATACCCAAGGATGTCCTGTCTTGATACCCCAGGATGTCCAGTCTTGAAACCCCAGGATATCCAGTCTTTATACCCCAGGATGTCCAGTCTTGATACCCCAGGATGTCCAGTCTTTATACCCAAGGATCTCCAGTCTTGATACCCCAGGATGTCCAGTCTTGATACCTCAGGATGTCCAGTCTTGTTACTCCAAGATGTCCAGTCTTGATACCCCAGGACGTAATGGCTTGATACCCCAGGATGTCCAATCTTCATACCCCAGGATGTCCAATCTTCATACCCCGGATGTCCAGTCTTGTTACCCCAAGATGTCCTGGCTTGATATCCCAGGATGTCCAATCTTCATACCCTAGGATGTCCAATCTTGATACCCCAGGATGTCAAGTCTTGATACCCAAGGATGTCCAGTCTTGATACCCCAGGATGTCAAGTCTTGATACCCAAGGATCTCCAGTCTTGATACCCCAGGATGTCCAGTCTTGTTACTCCAAGATGTCCAGTCTTGATACCCCAGGACGTAATGGCTTGATACCCCAGGATGTCCAATCTTCATACCCCAGGATGTCCAATCTTCATACCCCAGGATGTCCAGTCTTGATACCCCAGGATGTCCAGTCTTGATACCCCAGGACGTCATGGCTTGATACCCCAGGATGTCCAATCTTGATACCCCGGAATGTCCAGTCTTGTTACCAGAAGACGTCATGGCTGGATACCCCAGGATGTCTAGTCCTTCTTCGTCGATTACTGCTGCCAAGGCGTCACATATTCTCATTTTATGTATACGTATTGGAAATATGTCTAAAACATTATGAGTTTGATAAATACACACGCCGCACAGCCACCAAACAGTTTACACGTCTTAGAACAGATGGACGTGTTGGAGCTGCACTAGCAGTGATACGATCTGGCGATTATAAAATGGTACGTTTTGAAACTTGAGAAATGTCAAGGTTCTGAGGCCATGCTTACAGAAAAAAAACCCCGACGCAATACAATCCAAGCAATGAGAGATGGTGACGTCTCGATTGTCCAGACGCTTGTTCCAGTGACATCTCTGTTGTCAATGCTAGCTATCTTCATGTCTGATGATGTCAAGACCGTCTCTTAATCAATGCTCCAGTGCTCCACCACGTTTTGGAACATCACGTAAACAAAGACGATGCTTCACTCCGTTGCAAGGATGTGACACAAAATTGAAGGTGCATTGTTTGAAAGAACAACAACCAACTGTTAGTATGTACATCTTTCAACCACTCAATGAAACTGTTTGACAGTCAGAGCAAATCGTCGAAGGTGGAGAGAAGCAACCGCTTGTCATTTATACTTTTAACCTGAACGTACACAAGGTTGCCTTAAACCATCCCCGTATCCAGATTCCAGTCCACCATCGCCGTCTCAGTTCATCGGAAATGGGAAAGGGAGAATAGCTGGACTTGTTCCTAATAAAGACTGGAAGGTTGGAAGGCAGTTGGCAACAAAATGACACCCAAACAAACACATTTGCCACCAGTACCAGAAGAATTGAACATCAATGGTAACTGTGAACCACATGATTGCCACTTCTAGATTGATTGATTTACACCTAATTGCGATGTATGTTATAGACATGCTCAGTATGTCCAGACTCTTGATTTCAGTGATGAACAATATTAGACTTCTTCCCTTAAAGAGAAATTTCATAGTGTGTTACATTTACAATAATGTAAAGTTAGAGAAAAAACACTTTAACCCTTTCATGGTAATATGAAGTACAATGGACCTGGACTTATTCTATAACCACTGGGCTAGACTGATATTGAAATATACTCATGTCAATAATGGTTGTCAACCCCCTCCCCCCACACCCACCCCCAAAACCCCACACCCCTGTCCAATATAAAAATTTGAAGGGGGTCACAACCATTATTGGCATGAGTATATTTCAATATCAGTCTAGCCCAGTGGTTAAAGCGTTCGCTCGTCCCCCACACACACATGGGTACAGTGTGTGTTGCCAATTTCTGGTGTCCCCCACCATGATATTGCTGGAATATTGCTAAAAGCGGCGTAAAAACCAAATCACTCAAACACTCACTCACTCACAAAGGAAATGAAGAAGACTCCTTCAAACTGGCACAAGGAGATTGAATGCCACACCACATAACAGACGGGTTGATGAATCTTGGAGGCATGATCCATTAATCATTAAGTCATCTGAAACGTTCGTATTTTAACCACCCGTCTCTAATGTCTTTGTTGTTTAGCTGTACCTAACGACACACCGCCAACATGTTTTGTTGATGGTTATGCTATACCAAGACACCAAGTCCCGTTTTCCATTTCAGCCATTAGGGGCGGTGGGGTAGCCTAGTGGTTAAAGCGTTCGCTCGTCACGCCGAAGAACTGAGTTCGATTCCCCACATGGGTACAATGTGTGAAGCCCATTTCTGGTGTCTTCCGTCGTAGTGTTGCTGGATTATTGCTAAACTAATAACACTAAACTAACTCACTCACTCACTCACCATCTAGCCATTACCTCCACTCCATACCTACATGTATCCAGACTCGATACATGCCTAATATTATCTGCTATTTCCGAATATACACAAGTCTTTGTGAAAGCATACAAATCCGTCTGAAAATGGGACAAAGAGACCTTTTTTTAACTGTTTGGAAATGCTGACGTTCCCGATAACCCACAATGTCTGTATTTAAGTGTAGGTGTATGTAAGGCGGTTATCGACCACGTGCAGCCTTGACTGTCGACTCGTAAGATAATGTCATTTTATTTAAAATATCTCTGAGCTAAAACATGCTGCTATATGGAATGTATGTCAGACGAAAGGAGAGTCGTAACACAACACAACGTAACTAGGGCGGATTTAGTATGGGTACCCCCACCTCCGCCTTCAAATGTATAAGTTATAATTTGTTTGTGCCTGTATGGTTATGTTATCATTGCAATAATTTCAGCATAATTACTTTGTCGCATTTTTCATATGGACAAAATACCACAACACCAATGATTTTTAACCCCGATATAGCCATTAGTATTTCATAACATAAGTATGTTTGTTGGTGTGATTATATTGACCCTTCGGGCGCACCATACATTGATTTTAGACATGCACGTGCTACGATCAAAGGCGAGCAAACAAGTGCAGTACGAGTTCCAGTCTTTAAGATAAATAATGTTTTCAGTAAACTGTTCTTACAGATAGATAACTTGGAAAATCAATTGACTTCAGGGACTGTCTCAACTGACAACTTCTCGAAGGTGTAATTGTTATGCGGAATGGTGGCATGTCAGCGAGGTCTATTGCAAGAGATGTTCGTGGTCACCCATTGCCTATCACCTGATATTCGAGCAGACTCATGCCGATAAGGACTGTCAGCGTTCGGGTCGACCATTTGTGACAACTCGTAGTTAGGATATTGTCGTGAGAATCACAAGATTTCACCTCTTTAAGTCAAACCGCGTGTTTAAAGAGTGACTTCCACATCGTCGTTTGTCCAACAGAACAGTCCGCATTCGCCTGCAATCGGTCGAGTATAGAGCAAGACGCCCATTGTTATCCCCAGAGCTCAAAACGGTACGACTAGCTTGGTGTCAATAACGACGTCACTGCAATTTGACGTCATGGAGAGGGGCCCACTGGTCAGACAATGTCGATTTCATTTGTTCATGACTGATGTTCGTGTTTAGTGCCGCAGGAACGGTGCATATGCACACCAGAATATCTCAGAGCAAGCACCGTTTGGCAGGGGTTCCTTGGTGGTGTGGGTGTGCTTATCACATGACTGTAAACTCGACCACGCGTCGATCAGACACAATCTGAATGGACAAAGGTGCATCACTGACATCCTAAACACGGTTCTTCTATCACATTACGATAACCATCCTCTGAACACAAGGCCGTTCTTCTCATCGAACCCTTGATTTCTTCAAGAGGCGTTAGAAACTCTAATTTGGCCCGCCAGAAATTCAGTTCCCACAGTTTTGGACATTACGGGTCGCAGAATACGTCAGGCAAATCCTCCAATACAAAACTGGAATGAAGAATGAAAGTCAACGTTAACGTCAACCCCAACGTCAAATTCCACGTCTGATACAGTCAATGAGGAGGAGGGTTGGGAATGTGATAGCAGTTGGCGGAGGTTACACCAGACATTGACAATGTCCTCGGTTACTGATACTGATATGATTTCATGAGGATTGTATTCTAGAATCTTGAAAATGACCGCATTTGTTAATGGCATACGACCATAGTTACCAGCACTACAAACTGAGTCAATTCTTTTGCCATGTTTGCTTCTATGAATAAATTGTGCACCCCTTGTCCACCCCTCTCACCTACGTATCCTTGCTTACTTGCATACCGTGTATGACCAAGGTCTGGAAACAGAATGGTACCTGACAGTACAAAACACTGTCATGCTTACCAGGATGAGGTTAGGGGTGTGGGTGAGAGTGAGGATGTGAGTGAAGATGAGGACGAGGGTGCCCTCGAGGGTGAGGGTGAGTGTGTGGTTGGTAAGGGTGAGAGTGAGTGTGTGGGTAAGGGTGAGAGTGAAGATGTGAGTGAAGATGAGGGTGAGGGTGAGTGTCTGGTGGGTAAGGGTGAGAGTGAGTGTGTGGATAAGGGTGAGAGTGTGGGTGAGGGTGAGTGTATCTGTGAGAATGAGGGTGAGTGTGTGGGTAAGGGTGAGAGTGTGGGTGAGGGTGAGGGTGAGGGTGAGGGTGAGAGTGGGTGTAGGGTGAGTGAGGGTGAGTGTGTGGGTGGGGAGTGTGGAGTGAGGAGTGAGGGTGTGGGTGAGTGTGTGAGTGGTGTGGGTGAGAGTGAGTGTGTGAGAGTGTGTGAGGTGTGGTGTGAGTGTGGGTGAGGTGAGTGTGTGGGGTGAGAGGTGTGGGTGAGTGTGGGAGAGAGTGAGGGGGTGGGGGGGGAGATGAGTGTGAGTGTGTGGGTGTGGGTGGGTGGTGTGAGGGTGAGTGTGTGAGTGAGTGTGTGGGTGAGGTGAGTGTGGGTGAGAGTGAGGGGTGAGAGTGAGTGTGTGTGTGTGGGTAGGGTGAGAGTGACTGTGTGAGAGTGGAGTGTGTGGAGTAGTGTGTGGGTAGGGTGAGAGTGAGGGTGAGTGAGTGTGGGGTGAGAGTGGGTGTGTGAGTGAGTGAGGTGAGAGAGTGAGGTGAGAGTGAGTGTGTGTGAGTGAGTGTGTGGGTGAGTGTGTGTGTGAGTGTGTGGGTAGGGTGAGAGTGAGTGTGGGTGTGAGTGTGAGGGTGGGTGGGTGTGAGTGAGTGTGAAGTGAGGCGTGTGGGTAGGGTGTGGGTGAGTGTGTGAGTGAGTGTGTGAGTGTGTGTGTGAGTGAGTGTGTGGGTAGAGTGAGGGTGAAGGTGAGAGTGAGAGCGTGGGTGAGGAGTGAGTGTGTGAAGTGGAGTGTGAAGTGTGTGTGTGGTGAAGTGAGTGTGTGAGTGAGTGTGTGAGTGACTTTGTGAGTGAGTGTGTGGAAGTAAGGGTGAAGTGAGGGGTGAGTGGAGTGAGAGTGTGAGGGAGTGAAAGTGAGATTAGGGGTGAGAGTGAGGGTGGGTGAGAGTGAGTGTGAAGTGGAGTGTGTGGAGTGGGTGAGAATGAGGTGCAGTGATGAAGTGTGTGAAGTGAGTGTGTGTGTGAGTGAAGTGGTGTGGGTGAGAGTGAGTGTGTGTGTGAGTGTGGAAGGGTAGGCGGGTGAGAGTGAGTGTGAAAGTGAGTGTGAAGTGAATGTGGAGTAAGGTGTGGGTGTGAGTGAGTGTGAGTGTGAGTGGAGTGTGGAGTGGAGTGAAGTGAGGTGAGAGTGGGTGAAGTGTGTGGAGTGAGGAGGTGAAGTGAGGGTGAAGTGGAAGTGAGTGTGTGGGTAAAGGTGAGGGTGAGGTGGGGGTGTGAGTGGAGTGTGAGTGGAGGAGTGTGTGTGTGGGTTAGAAGTGGAGTGTAGTGTGTGTGTGTGTGTGAGGTGAGGTGAGTGTGCGAGGTGAGTGTGTGTGTGTGAAGTGAGTGTGTGTGTGAGTGAGTGTGGGTGAGGAAGTGGGGTGTGTGAGGGAGTGAGGTGTGTGAGTGGAGTGTGTGAGAGTGAGTGTGTGGAGTAGAGGTGTGAAGTGAGGAGTAGAAGTGAGGTGAAGTGTGAGAGTGAGCGTGGATGGGAAGTGAGGTGAGAGTGAGGTGTGTGAGGTGTTAGAAGTGGAGTGTGGAAGTAGTGTGTGTGTGTGGGTGTGTGGGGTGTGCAGAGTGAGTGTGTGAGTGAAGTGAGTGTGTGAGTGAGTGTGGGTGAAGTGGAGTGTGAGAGTGGAGTGTGTGAGTGAGTGTGTGTGAGTGGAGTGTGTGAGTAGAGGTGAAGTGAGTGTGAGGTAGAAGTGAGGGAAGTGAGGGTGAGGTGAGGCGTGGATGAGGTGAGGGTGAGGAGTGAGTGTGAGTGTGAGTGTGAGAGTGAGTGTGTGGTGTTTTGTGAGTGAGTGTGTGGAGTAGAATTTGAGAAGTGAGGTGAAGTGGAGTGTGGGTGAGGGTGAGAGTGAGGGTGGGGGTGAGAGTGAGGGTGGTGTGAGAGTGAGTGTGAAGTGTGTGGGGTGTGTGAGAGTGAGTGTGTGTGTGTGGTGAGAGTGAGTGTGTGTGTGAGTGAGTGTGTGTGTGAGTGAGTGTGGTGAGTGAGGTGTGTGGGTAGGGTGAGAGTGAGTGTGAGGTGGAGTGAGTGTGAGTGAATGTGTGGGTAGGCAGTGTGGCTGTTGGGTGAGGGGTGGAGTGTGCAGTGAGAGTGAGTGTGTGGGTGAGTGAGAAGTGTGTGAGTGAAGTGGAGTGAGAGTGAGGTGTGAAGTGAGGGGTGAGTGGGTGTGTGAGGTGAGAAGTAGAGGGTGTGAGTGAGGGTGTGGTGTGTGGGTGAGGGTTAGTGAGGGTGGGGGTGAGGGGTGAAGTGTGAGTGTGAGTGAGGTGTGTAGGTTAGAGTGAAGTGTGAGAGTAGAGTGTGTGTGTGTAGGTGAGAGTGAGTGTGAGAGTGAGTGTGGGTGAAGTGAGTGTGTGGTGAGTGTGGGTGAGGTGAGTGTGTGAGTGTGAGAGTGAGTGTGAGAAGGTGAGGTTAGGGTGAGAATTGAGGGGTGAGGAGTGAGGGTGTTAGAAGTGAGGGTGAGGAGTGAGGTGAAGTGAGTGTTTGAGTGAGTGTGAAAGTATGAAGTGTGTGGGTGAGTGAAGTGTGATGGTGAGAGTGAGTGTGTGGAGTGAGGGTGAGAGTGAGTGTGTAGGTGAGTGTGAGGTGAAGAGTGGAGTGTGATGGTGAGAGTGAAGTGTGTGGTGAGGTTAGAGTGAAGTGTGTGGGTGAGGTGAGTGTGAGGTAGAGGTGTGATGGTGAGAGTGGGTGTGTGGGTGAGGTGAGAGTGAAGTGTGTGGGTGAGGTGGAGTGTGATGGTGAAGAGAGAGTGTGTGGGTGAGGGTGAGAGTGAGTGTGAGAGTGAGTGAATGTGAGAGTGAGTGTGAGGGTGAGTGTGAGGGTGAGGGTTAGAGTGGGTGTGTCTGTGAGGGTGAGGGTGAGAGTGAGGGTGAAGAGAGAGTCCACCCAAAATCCTACCCATTAAACTTGACTCCGAAATCACTGTAGGCATTGGCGCATACAAAACGTCGTCAAAATAGTAATGTGTTGCCTCCCTCAAACCCAGGAATAATCAAGAAATGTGTATCGGTTTCGTGATTTACGTGGGCTGCGAAACGACGATAAATCTGACCTACATGTAGTTAGGTAGGATTGTGTAACGTCCACGATAACGAAAGCAGCACCAGACATGCGCCTTACCGGATAAAGCAAATATGTAGATAACCAACTTACATCGAGCTACATAGTACCATTTCTGACCTGAAGTAGAAATACTTTTACGAAAAATATTTAGTTACATAAATGAAAAACTTCTGCTTTTATTAAACAATCACATGGGTAACGTTCATTTATGGGTGGGTGGTTGAGGTGGGTTGGGTGAGGGTGAGTGAGTGAGTTTGGTTTTACACCGCCCTTTAGAAATATTCCAGCAATGTCACGGCGGGGGACACCAGAAATGGGCTTCACACATTGTACCCATGTGGGGAATCGAACCCGGGACTTCGGCGTGACGATCGAACGCTTTAACCACTAGTCTACTTCACCGCCCCGTAAATTTATGAGTGATTAAATGAGTGTGTGGGTATGGTTGAGTGAGTGAGTGAGTGGTGAGTTCTTTGGTACCTGGGTGAGTGAGTGAGTTTTACACCATTTCAGCAATATTCCAGCCGAGGCAAGTTGTCAAAGCTATATCCACTAGTCCACGTTATCTCCCCGTATGTTTCATAATGTAGGCCAACGAACATGGGCACACGGCAAAAGTGCATTTG